>NW_007251735.1:103626-124053 GCF_000164805.1 Carlito syrichta
TCTCTCACAGAAACAAAGATCTGAGTATCACATGTTCTCACTCATATAGTGGACCTTGAACATCTATCATAAAACTAAAAGAAAAGTACTGACAGTGGTGGGAAACTATGGGGGGGGTAGGCAGGGGAAGAGAGGTAGGACTAACGGTAGTGAGTATCTGTCTGGGGATGGAGAGATACCCCTTATCAACAAGGGTGCCTGAACCATGCATATTTGTAAACCTAACCCTTAACTGTACCCCACAATTTTAAAATAAAAAAAAATTTTTTTAAAGAGAGAATGATGAAATTCTCCCCAACTCATTTTATGAAGCTACATCACACTGATACCCAAATCTGACAATGGCCCAACAAGGAAAGAGAATTATAGGCCAATCTCCTTGATGAACATAGACACAAAATTCTCACCAAGATTCTAGCAAATCAGATCCAGTAACACATCTCAAGGATCATTCACTATGACCAGGTGGGCTTAATTCCTGAGATGCAGGGCCAGTTCAGCGTTAGCAAGACCAAAAACATAATTCCGTACATTCACAGATATAAAACCAAGAACCACATGATTATATCATTAGATGCAGAAAAACATTAGACAGAATCCAGCATCCCTTTGTGATAAAAACCCTTGTACACCTAGGCATAGAAGGAGCATTCCTCAAAATAGTTAGAGCCATCTGTGATAAACTCATAGCCAACATTTTATTCAACGCTGCTCTTCAATATAGTGCTAGAATTCCTATCCAGAGCAATAAGGCAAGAGAAGGAAATCAGGAGTATCTAAAAGGAAAAGAGAAAGTTAAGCTATCCCTCTTGGTGAATAATATGATAATATACCTTTAAATCCCTAGGGAGTCTGTCAAAAACCTTCTCGCACTGATAAATGACTTTGGTAAAGTCAGATTACAAAATCAACATGCAAAAGGCAGTTGCAGTTCTATACATCAGCAACAAGCAAGTGGTGAACCACATAAAAAGCACAATCCCATTCACAATAGCCACAAAAAAATGAAATATCTTGACATCCACCCAACCAGAGAAGTGAAAGACTTTTACAATGAGAACTAAAAAATGCTGCTCAAAAAATCAAGATGACACAAACAAATGGTAAAACATTCCTTGCTCATGGATTGGAAGAATCAATATTTTCAAGATGTCCATTCTACCCAAGACAATCTACAGATTCAATGCAATACTCATCAAATTACCAACATTAATTTTTCTGACCTGGAAAGGATAATACAGAAATTCATCTGGAAACAGAAAAGAACCCATAGCCAAATCAATCCTCAGCACAGGGAACAAAGCAGGAAGTATCACACTTCCAGAATTTAAACTTTATTGCAAGGCTACAATAACCAAAACAGCCTGGTATTGGTACAGGAATAGGCACATACACCAATGGAACAGAACAGAGATTCCAGAACCAAAACACATGGTCTCTGAACCAACTCATCTTTGACAAAGCCACCAATAACAATCACTGGGGAAAGGAAACCATATTTAGCAAATGGTGCTGAGAAAACTGACTGACCACATGCAAAAGAATGAAACTGGGCCCCTACTTATCACCATATATACATATCAACTCTAAATGGACCAAAGACCTAAACATAAAACCTCAAACTGGAAGAAAACATAGGAAGCACACTTATGCACATCAGAGTTGGCAATGAATACTTGACCAAGTCCCCAAAAGTGGATGCCATAAAAGCTAAGATAGACAGGTGGGATCTCATCAAACTAAAAAGCTTTTGCACAGCAAAATAAGCCTTCAAGAGAGTAAAAAGACAATTCACAGAATGGGAAAGAAATATATGCAAATTATGCATCTGACAAAGGCCTAACTTCCAGGATCTACAAGGAACTCAAATGAAGTGAAAGGAAAAAAAGAAACAAACCCATTAAAAAGTAGGTGACCAGGTTCGGTGGCTCAGCCTGTAAATCTGGTCCTTTGGGAGGCCAAAGTAAGTGGATTGACTGAGCCCACAGGTGCAAGACCAGCCTGGGCAACTTGGCAAGATTTCGCCCAGACTGGAGTGCAGTGGCCACTCCCGGCCACCGCAGCCTCGCCTGCTGGGCTCCGGCGATCCTTCGGCCTCGGCCTTCCGAGTAGCCGGAATTACAGGCGCGCACTACCATGCCCGGCTGATTTTTTGATTTATTGTAGAGATGAGGACTCACTGCCCAGGCGGGTCTCGAACCCGCGGGCTCAGGCAATCCACTCACCTCAGCCTCCCAAAGGTGCAGGATTACAGGCTGGGCCACCGAGCCCGGAGAGAAACACTTTTTTATACAGTTGTGTCTTAGTCCATTTGTTTTCTGGTAAAGGAATACTTGAGGCCAGATAATTTATAAAGGAAAACAGTTTATTTGGCTCTTATTTCTTCAGGTTGTATAAGAAACTTGGCATCTGATGAGAGCCTCAGGCTACTTCCGCTCATGGTAGGAGACAAGGGAGAGCTGAAATGTGGAGATCACATGGCAAGAGAGAAAGGAGACACACCAGACTCTTTTTAACAACCACTTTCTTGTGGGAACAAAGAGAGCAAGAATTCACTCATTACCTCAAGGACTGCACCAAGCCATTCATGAAGAATCTGCCCCCATTAACCCAAAAACCTCCTATTAGGCCTCACCTCCAACACTGGGGTTCAAATTTCAATAGGAGGCTTGGAGGACAAGCATCCAAACTATACTAAGTGGAAATGTTCTATAACTGGATCATGGTGATTATTACATGGCAATATAAATTTGTTAAAATTCATTGAACTGTACATTAGACAGAGTAATATTTGTTACATGAATATTCTACTTCAAAAACTCTGAAATGAAATTAACCTACAGAAAACAAATAACAAGCATACAAAATCGATATGCTTGGTAATTTCTTACTATAATATTTATATTTTCTCACAAAAGGAAACAGAAATGTTCCTTCAAGAAACTTTGCACTTTGCCCATCTTCTATTTTACTCTCTACTTCTGATTTTCTCTGTATTGTGAGGGCATAAATCAAAAACAAAGTGATGGTCAGAAGGAGTCCAGCATATGTGCCCACAAGGGAATCCAATTTTGTGCCTTTCTACGATGTTTTTCTCTAAAATTTCCTCATGCCACAACAACAACAAAAAAGGTTGCAACATTGCTGTCTTGTTTCTTCAGAAATCTGGGTTCTGGAATACTATTTCAGTTTATGCAATTCTAAGAAAGAAGTTATGTAATTATGTGCCACAGCATTTCAACAACAGCAACAAAAAACAATAGCTCTAACTGGCTGAGATCTAGGGAAGTGGGGGAACTGAGAGAGGTTTCAAATCTTGTATCTGTTCAGACTCAGGGACATACAGTTGAAGACAGGAGGCTGAGATAAGGGTTTCAGAGTGACAAACAACAAACAAAAAAACAGAGAGTTTAGGATCCCTAAATCTCTGACCTCTTATAAATTTCATTAATTGAGATGGTGGGTGGGAAAGGGGTACTGGGGAAAGAGAGAGAAAGAGGGGACCTAATACGTGCAGCTAAACCATCTTTAGTTGATCATTATATTTGTAATACACTGATGGATTTGGTTGTATAATATGTTGTTTAGGATTTTCACATGCAGTTCATAAGTAAAATGGACCTATAATTACCTTTCCTGGACCATCTTTATCTAGTTTTAATGTGTACACATGGTCACAGGAAATAGAATAATGGGCACTGGAGACTGCAAAAGATGGGAGGGTCAGAGGGAGACCAGGGATGAGAAATCATCTAACAGGTACAATGTATACTACTCAGGTAATGGTTACACTAAAAGCCCAGATTTCACCACTCTGCAATATATCATGCAACAAAACTGCATTTGTACTGTCAAGTCTGTAAAAATAAATATTTTGTATATGAGTTGAGAAACTTTCCCTCTTTATTTCTAAAACTTACATATAACATCAATTTTCTTTCCTTGAAAATTTGGTAGAACTCCCCCATAAAGCCATCTTTGCTAGGGTTTGGGGGGAATTGGGATGGGGATGAGACTCTTTGATTATCATTTAAAATTTAAATTTTCTCTTTCTTCTTGTACTAATTTTATGCATTTCATATTTTTCAAGAAACTTGACTCGTCTAATTTTTCAAAATATTTATTAACAATCTTTTTTTAGATCACTTTGTGAAAGAAGATTCTGGGTTACAGCTCTCCAAGGAACTCCAAAAGTCTTCTGATAGAGCAGTCTGTGTTCCTCTTGACACTAATCTTCTTCAACACATGCTTCTCTCCATTCTAGCACCCAACCTTCAAGACAGAGAAGATGTTCTTGGAAGTTAGTACTGAAATCAAAGAGTAAAAAAGCAGTCATCTCCCTGCTCAGTCCTACATAAGCTTTCCCTCTGTTGATAGGTAATTGGAGTTTTCCACAGCTTCAAAAGCAAGGAAATTGAGTAAGACATTCAAAGGTAGCAAATGTGCCCTTGGGGCTGTGGAAAGAAATAATAGCATAATTCACCTTCATTTCCAGGGTCTCCATAGCAAAGACTCACTTCTGTGAAAGACCCTCCTGAGATACAGACAAATAAGATAATTCTTGACTAAAGACAGTTTTATTCCTATCTATTAACGGGAAGAGCCACTTAGAGCTGCACTTCAAACATTCCTGTCATGTTGAACACTGGAGTTTCAGCTTTCATTCTCACTTCTAAAGCTCTGATGCACTAACATCCTAATGAAAATTTATAATAGTTTTAAAAATCTGTAATCCAGATATCAGCAGGCATTAACCTATTTCTCAGTATCTAGATAAAGATAGATTAAAATCTCCATGTTACAGATTGTAGAAAAATACAGTGGCGTCCTCAGGATTTCTGCCCATTTCTGGGGCAGGGGTGGTTTGAGGTTGGGTGTTTCTGCTTCTGCCTCTGCCTCTGCTGAGTGAATAGCTGAGATCAGGGATCTCTCACCATCTACTTCCATCTGGCTCAACCCTGCTCTGCCTTGTATTATACTTGTCTTTAATTTCTACCCAACACACCCTTCAATCAAGGCATTTTGAGTGAATATAAAATATTATTGAAGACTTTGGACAGAAAAATCTACTTTGCATAACGATAAATAATTTATAATCAAATGATAAATATTTGTATTGCTAAAGGTCCTGTGGCCATTTCCTTGCCTTGGGTACCAGTCTCCTTCCATGTTGTTGCTCCTCCTTTCTTCATTCCCCTTCTATTTTGTTTTTCCTCTACCCTTAGCCCCTTTTAAAACCCTGCTCATTTCCAAGGCTCACTATGTCAGCTATCATGAGTTTGCCTTGACTCCTGCAGACCCCACACACCAACCTATGATCTCGCCGTTATTTCAAGTAGCTTATCAAAGTATGCTTGCTCTTCTAAATATATTATAGCTATATTTCAGGAGATCTCCGTTGTTCAATCTTAAGATTTGAATATATCTGTTTGCGAAATATTCTTTTTTTTCCTTCTTTCATCCTGCCTCCCATTCCATATTCTTTCCATTTAGTACCTCTCTATTTAGTGTCCTATATCACCTCCTTTCCAATATCCCATGTGAAAAAGAAAAGAAGTAAATAATCTTCAACTTTTCATTTTCATAGGGTTTTGTTTGCTCTATCTCTGGCTAATAGCCAAATGTGAGCTGACACTGCTGTAAGGTGTTTCCTTTCTTCCTGGGGTATTTGCATTCTAGTAGAAGAGCTAGGACCTTGCCAGATAACCAGAGCAAGTAAATCTGGAGACATCCCAAACTTGAACACAGGGCACAGTTAACTAAAAAAACAAGAGCATTCCCTTTGCCTTCCTTCCTCTGGTGGCCAATATTGAGCAAGACCAGAGGGTTTGTCTTCTTCTAAACAAGAAATGTGATTTAGAGGAGCCTGAAGCCAAGTAGAAAATAGACAGGTGATGTGATCTGTCTCCACGTCTTTTAGAATCTCAGCATCCTTAGTGGGAAACTGCCAGGGGAGGAGGGGTGGGATTGGCAGTAATAGGAAACTGCCAGGGGAGGAGGGCACACCTCAACAACAAGGATACCTGCATAATGAGCATTTGTATACCTAACCCTGAATTGTACCCCACATCTTTAAAATAAAAAAATTAAAAATTAATAAATAAAAACTTTACAATGCCAAAAAAAAAATCTCAGCATCTTAAGCAAATGAAACCTAGATTAAGGTGTACAGTCCAATTGTCTCATAACTACGGAGACTTTTCCTTCTTCAGAAGAGAGCCTGAGGGAAAAAGGTTTGCGATGAAGTGTCAGAGTGTGTGAGTCACCTCCAGGAAATGTAACTTGCTTTTCATAGTACCCAATCTCCAGAAAGCCGTCATCTTCCCTTCCTCTGAACTCACCCAGGAGCTCTTCACTTAGGCTACACCTCACTTACACACTCACCCTCCTTCTACTTGTTATAGTTATTTACCTTTACACCTTGGCTCCCTGTTAGAAGTGAGATCCCTGAGGGCCTTGTACCTGCTTTTCCCTCAGATCAATGTGTCTTTGCTCAAATATCATCTTGTCAGAGATGCCTTTCCTAACAAGCCTATGTAAAAATAATACATTCTGTATCCCCATCATCTCTCTTCCCGTTCCCTACCTTATTTTTATTCATAGCTCTTACCACTACTTGATACACGATCTATTTATTTGTTTGGGGTTTTTTTTTTTTTTTTTTGTCTGTCTCCCAGTACACTTCCTGGAATACAACTCCCTGAGGAAAGAGTACCTGTATCCTGTTCTGGTTTGCAAAATAGAGCCTGGCACACCATAAGTACTGAATAAATATTCATTAAACAGATGAACAAATCAATCATAATATTTATTCACCCATCTATCCATGTAGCCCCCAAAATACTTAGAACAGGGCCTAGCATTTCTTGGGAAGTTAGTTTTCATTTGTTGAAGGAAGGAGGAGAAATGAAAATAGGAAATAAAAAGGGAGAGAAAGAAGGATGTGTGCAAAGAAGGGAGAGGGAAGGAGAGAGGAAGGAGGAAAGCCGGAAGGACTACATGAGTGGCTAACTGAGTGAATAAATGAATAGGTTCTACATAAGTATCATGTCACCTTGGGAATTTATGGGAAAGACTGAAAATGTCATTAAAAACAACTGGGTGCAAAAAAGAAGCCCAGATAGTTGCTCATTTCCTCAGTAGAGTGATTTACTGCTGAGAGTCAAGATGCAAGGAAAATTACTGTAGGAAAACTCCATCCTACAGTCTGGCCAAGTGAAATATTAGACGATGTTAGGCATTAGCATTGCTTGGCCAGGAGCCACAGAGCTAATTGTTAACTTGTTGTTGGAGCCTCTTAAGATTGTACCATTAAAACCTGCATTTTTTATGTAATGAATAAACGTCTGTGAGCCCCATAATTTGAGAGGGTCTAGCAAATTAAGAAAATTACTTTTTTGAAAAGAGGAAATGAAGAAATAGAATCAGTCCAGGAAACTGCTCAACTGTCCCCACATAGATTCAACTCATATTTTCTCTCTGCCACTTTAAGTATCTTTTGGCTAGAAAGCCACTCTTCTTCAACCCCATCTTACTTTTATCAGCCAAGCCATGCTGACTAGCCTTCATGTTCCAGCTGTTCAACCATTAAGTGCATGTGAAGATGGGTTTATTGCCTAATGAACAACAGAAGGTCACTGAAGTTATCTGTGAGATGGTCCCTGAGAATCCAAAGTCTGAAATCAGACCCCTGGTTTCATCCCTTAGATCTGTTTTAATTGCTGTGTGTCGTTGGGCAAGCTATTTAACCTCTTAAGTCTCAGTTTTTAATCAGTAAAAGGTGACTAATAACACCTAGATCTTCATGTTGCAATGAATCTGGTATCAGCAAAGTATTTAATATACTTCCCAGCAAATAATGTTTAATGAATGGTAGTTCTTTTCTGATTTATTTGTGTTTGTCCCTTTTTTCTCCTTAACCAAATGACTTCCCTAAGGGAATAACCATGTCTTGTCATTTTAGCTAATAAAATGTTATGAAAAATGTAAGCTCATTTTAGGTGATTCAGTCCATCCCCACTCAGTAATCTCCACTTGTTTTCCTAAGGAGAGCATCTACTTGTGAAGCCATTAGAAATACCTCATGAGTTTTTGGGTAATTAATATGCACTTACATGTTCTTTTTGGGTAATATTTGATCTATATCATTTCTTTCTCTATTTTCTACTCTAACTTCTACTCCCAAAAGTTACATTGGATATTTGCAACCAAACTGTTTCTACTGGTTGTGTGTGTGCTCATATAAAATTCAAATCACATTCTCCAAAAAAACACAAGCACCTGATTGATGAAGGATCATGTGGCTTCCCAAGATAAGGGCCCTGATATCTCCACTCTTTCAACTTCCTGAAGAGTCAAAATGCTACTCCTTTTTCAGCAGGAATGGAGAAAAGCATGGCAAACACCTTGCCCTAGAATACTGAAACCTGAAGGTGAGATAACAGGGCTGACATTCTTGACCCTGTCTGCAGTCCTGCTGAATGACCCTGCCAAGCCAAAATTTCTTTCTTGCCTTTGTTGAAGCTATAAGGAACCATTCTATCAACTCTACAACCTTCACCCTATTAATTTGTCCAGCTCTGTGCCCTAGATCCATCAAGAGAAGTTTCACATTGCTGAAGCAAAAAGGAATCTCTCACCTACCACGGTACCCATGTGTGCTATAGCAATTAAGGCTCTTCCTCTAGAAAAATAATCAGGAAAGGTTCAGAATAGAGAAAAAGGTTAATGGAAGTCTGCATGAGTCCAAAAAAAGGCTCCCAATAGTTTGACAAACACAATGCATTAGGAAAATGATAAACTTGCAGATTCAGAAATACAAGGGCACAGTTAATTTCTAAAGAACAGAGTCATATTTGGAGATTGCTGGGGTAATTCCAGTTTCAATATATTCCCTGCAGAGGAAAAAATCTGGGTTCTTCAAACAGAAGTACTCCCTATATCTTGAGTATTTAAAAACTTGGATTTACTTGAACTTTTAGGTTCACCATGTGCTAGAAGTTTAAGCCTGTTTCCTTATATAATCAAAACCTGGGTACAGCTGGTATTAATAATACATCTGTATTACCCATAATTGCTTCAAGCTTCATTTTGGCACGATTAAGGATAATCATAATCCTTTGAAAAGTCCATAGTTTATTCTGTTTAAAGCTACTGTTAGAGTTAAAACATTTTCATTTTTCTCCATTCATTTAGTCTAAAATCAAATATGCATTTCTTTTGATTGTGTCAACTTTTATCTTTCATTCCATGTACCAAAGTAATACATCCAAGTATTTGGCAGATAGAAATAGATTTATGTATTTTTTTTGCCAAATCTCTTGAAAATCCTTAAAATATGCACAATAGCATCACCCTTATGCAAAGGTCATATTTAAAGTGGCTTCAGCCATCTGGGCTGAAACTAAGAGCCCACAATAATGGAAGGTCAAAGTCTCTGGCATAAAAAGCTGAGGTTACTTATTGCTACTATAGCCATCCAGTGGGTTTCTATTGTTTCTTTACTGCCAACTAGTCACAGCTGTAACCAGCCAAAACCAGATACTCTGCCAAAGGGTAGGGGTTATCACTACCAGTACTCCCCAAAAACATTCATCATTCCATTGTCAGGCATTTTCTCATGCTCCTAGTTTTCATGTATTTCACTATCATTCTGCCACTGATGATTTCTTTGGAAATGGTGAGAATCCCCTCAACAAGACTTGTTCTTTCCCACCTTTAGCAGAAGAACTGGCTCTACTACTCATATCTTGGTGCACTTTCAAAGCATGCTTCTCCAACTCTTTAAGAGAAAGAATGGGCCAAAGAATGAAGTTATTAGCATTACTGCCTTTCCTTTCCCTACACATGCCTGCAAAAATGCCAATTAATAACCAAATCCTCTCCAGTGCTCAACTTTCTTAGTAGAAAGATGAGAGTCAACTCTAAACTGAAGGCCATATTTCCAAAACGAAAGTATTTCTCATATCCTCCAAATCTTTCAGGCTTTCACCAAGAATGAAGGTTTAGACATTCTTTCACTCTTGCAAAACAGTTGAATTTGTTGTTGTTGTTGTTTTTAAGGACAGATAAACTTATTAGGAAGAGTTTGGGCATTCCTTGCTTATGAGCACTTTTATAGTGCTATAACAAATTTGAAAGTCCTGAGACAATTACTAGTTTTTGCTTTTTTTAGATAATATAACTGTAAGTTGTCTTTATGAGATGCTCTAGACCTGTGACAGTGAAAATAGCCTTTTTACCCAGCCAGCTGTAACAGTGATACATTACCTGAAGAAATAAATCTGAAACAATTTCAGGAGACAACAAATACCAGAAGACAGAAAACCTACTGGGAGAGGTGCAGGGAGTACAGAGAGAGGGCACTCCAAGAGGAATTCAGTTTGGTCCTGAACCTAAAAAGCCAGTGAGAGAACTGAGAGGAACCCAAGCACCAGAAAGATGCCTTCCAAACTCAGCCAACCCCCGCGGCGCCCCCACACCCCCACCCTCGTCCTAACTTTTCTAACAGATCTCTGGAGAAAGGAGAGGAATGAAGGCACGGGACAAAAGTCAATCCTAGTTTTCAAGGATACCAAGGTAAGGAATGGCACCCACTTTAACTTCCAAAGGAAAGTTAGAAGTAAGGAACAGAGGAAAGGAGGAAGAGAGGGAATCAGAATTCCAGAGGGAAGAACAAAAAGTTCACTAGAAACTAGATATTGTATAATCAGCATTTATTTGATTCCAAAGTCTTCTACAAAGTTAAAAGAGTCATTTTACTTTCAAAACCCAATCTTTGGATAACGTAAGTACTTTCACCATCGCCCCTGGACAAACTGAAAAACATCAAGAAAATGAAGTATGTGTGCACATTAGGTTAAGTCCTTTGTACCTGGTAAACAGCCAACGTTTTGAAAACTTTCTTTGCATAGCATTCAGACCTATTCATTTCCATTTTTAAAAATTCCATTGTGTCTCTAACAGAATTAGTGAGACTTTTTTTTAAAAATGCTCTGTTCTTTTGGTTTTGGGGTTTTTTTTCTACTTCTAAAGGCTGGTAAACAGGCTGCTCCGGGCCTTCGAAAGTTATCTCAAATAGCCCAGCGCCCTCTGTTGGCCTTCCAGCCACACAGCCTCTCCATGGCCTCTGCATCTGCATCTACCTCGGGTGTTTTAAACATTCTGCAGCCGCAACTCTGCCACAAGTGATAAATTAGTGGCTTAAGAAAAGTGCTGTTTGGATTGAACACAAATCATTTTATAAACAAAAGGAGAAATAGGTATAATGGACTCTAAAATTATGCAGTAAAATTACTTATGGCAGGGTCAATGATTATGTTTTCCTCTTTCGAACTGATTTAATTTGATTTTTTTTTAAATAGCTATGTTACATGGCTGAATTACCAATAATTGTGGCTTCACATGACTTGCTAAAGCAGACAATTAACTGACTCAAATCTAACCAAAGTGACCCAGCAAACATGAGGAGTGATGAGACCGTCATGCTGACCCATAAGGGAGAAAAACCTAATTTTCTCCAGACTTACTTCACCTGAAGACTGATCTGGAAATGGGTTAAGGAGTCATCAAGTGTCGAGAAAAAGCTCCTTGGGTCGGGTTCATTGGTTCAGCCTGTAATTTCAGCACTTTGGGAGGCCAAGGCGATTGGATTGCCTGAGCCCGTGAATTCGAGACCAGCCCAGACAACTTGGTAAGACCTCGTCACTCTACAATAAATCAAAAATTAGCCAGGCGTGGTAGCACACACCTGTAGGTCCGGCTACTTGGAAGGCTGAGGCAGAAGGATCCCTGAAGTTCAGCAGGTCCAGCCTGGGTGATGGAGCGAGACTTCAACTCAAAAAAAAGAAAGAAAGAAAGAAAAAACTCCTTAAGATGGACAAGCAGACATCTCAGAGATCAACCTGTTCAGTTTCCTAGAGAATCATTTCTTGGTAAGTACCTTTAACCCTACAGTCCCTGACCCTTGAATTGTTTTTTCAATGACATTATAGGCCTTCGTTGTTGTTTTTGTTAGTTCCTTTTATCCTCATATGTGAAAAGTTAGAACTTCCAAATTTTCTGCAAATAAATAAATAATCCCAGAGTAATTTTGATCTGGCACCAGTTGAGTCTCCAGGTAAAAGAGATAAAGGGGCCAGGCACAGTGGCCCACACCTGTAATCCCAGCACTTTGGGAGGTGGAGGTGAGAAGATTGCCTGAGACCAGGGGTTCAAGACCAGCCTGGGCAACATGGCAAGACCTTCTCTCTACAATAAATCAAAAAGTTAGCTGGGCATGGTGGCACGTGCCTGTAGTTCTAGCTACTTGGAAGGCTGAGGTAGATGGATAGCCTGAGACCAGCAAGTCGAGGCTGAGGTAGCCAAGAGCAGCAGCGTGCCACTGCACTCCAGCCTGGGTGACAGAATGAGACTGACTCAAAAAAAAAAAGTGAAAGAGAAAGGGCATCACCTCCCCCACCTCCCTTTCTGATTGATCTATTCCTGGGGCCAGAAACCTCATAGATTCCTTACAACCAAGAAAGATATCAGGAAATGGCTTCTCCCGTCACTAAAATAGTGGATTGTGGTGGTCCCTCAGCATTGTTGCATCATTTATGTGGCAGGCATTGGACAAGGATCTCAGTCAAGTAGGATACAAAGACAAGTGAACGTAATTAGAATATAACATTGTAAACTCGATGATAAAAATATGCACAGAGTGGGAGCAGAAAAGGATTCGTGATTTCGAAGCAGTAATTTGTATTGCACCCTCAAATCCCTCACATTCATTCAGTGAGGATGTGGGGACCACCTGGATTCCTCTAATATACTTCTGATACATGGTTGCCAAGGAAAGAATTGGTGATAAAAGGATTAACTGAAGTCCGATTTACTCATAATCAGAGAAGCATCAAATAAAAAGCAAGCTACCCAGAAGCACAAGAGAGGGGTGTCAAGGAGCGGATGGTAGACTATGTCAGATCAAGACAAGGTCAAGGAAAATTCAGACTGAAAGGATTGCTGCATTTGGCAGTAAAAAGGTCACTGTTGAGTTCAAGACAACCACTTCAGTAGAGTGATGAATTCAAGAAGCCAGGTTCAAAGAAGACGTGTGTAAAAAGGAAGCAAACACAGCAGGCACAGATACTATTGTTGGTCACAATTAAGAGTGCATTTTCGGACAGCTCCTTCGGGTCCCCTCCCACTGTGGGAGCTTTTCTGTCCTCTTAATAAATCCTGCTTTTTAAAAAAAGAGTGCATTTCCCAGCTTGGATGGATTTAGCGTCTCTGATACTCAGTGCTCTATCACAGAAACAAAGAACTGAGTACCACATGTTCTCACTCATAAGCAGACCCTGAACAATTACTATAATACTACAAGAAAGGGACTGGCAGTAGTGGGAAACTGCTAGGGGAGGGAGGGGGGCACACCCCATCAATAAGGATATCTGATCTCAAACCAGGTGAAGTGGGGACCAAAGTGAGGCCCAAACTCTACCTGTACAATGACCATTTGTATACCTAACCCAGGATTTTGTACCCCACATCTTTAAAATTGAAAAAAAAAATTGTTTTAATTTTAAAGAGTGCATTTCCCTTCAGTGAGCACCACAGGAGACAGCATGGGGGACTGTTTTCCTCCGGGACAATAGCATTTCCTGGGACAATAGCTGAGCATGTGGGCTCCCCAGTCACAGAGACTCAGCTTCAGGTTCCAGCTGTGCCACTTAAAGTAATTTAAGGCACTCCAAGCCTCCATCACATGGGATAATCGCAGCACCCACCTCATAGAAAAATACTTAGCATAGAGTAAATACTCAGCGTACAAACTGGTAAGGAGTCAGAGAAGCCACCGTATTTCTTCAATTCTAAAACTCATACTTTTATCATTTCTGAAATCAGGGTGCATCATGGTTTGTCAGCATTTTCCCTTCTTAGCAGAATATACGATAGTGACTTATGTAACAGTCGATGGCATCTTAGATTTAATCAGCTAGTCCCTAACCCTGAAGCAGTTAAGTAATTGGCCTAGCTTTATGCAAACTGGCTTATAAAGAAATGGAAATTTTAAAGTGAACATTTCTCAACAAGGGTACCTGCATAATGAACATTTGTATACCTAACCCTGAATTGTGCCCCACATCTTTAAATTTCTTTTTTTTAAGTTAAAAATAAATAAATATTTAGAGCTTTTAGGAATCGCCACACTCGGGGGATGGGAAAACACTTCTTATCTACAGGGTGCCTGAATGAAACGTCATTGTACACCTAACCCTTAACTGTACCCCACAAAACCATAATAAAAAATACTGATTAATGAAAATAAATAAATAAATACATAAATACATAAATACATTTAGCCGGGCTCGGTGGCTCAGCCTGTAATCCCACACCTTTGGGAGGCTGAGGTGAGTGGATTGCCTGAGCCCGCAGGTTCGAGACCTGCCTGGGCAGCGAGACCTCATCTTTGCAATAAATCAAAAAATCAGTTGGGCGTGGTAGCGCATGCCTGTAATTCTGGCTACTGGGAAGGCTGAGGCGGAAGGATCGCCAGAGCCCAGCGGGTCGAGGCTGCAGTGGCCGGGGGCAGCCGCTGCACTCCACTCTGGGCGACAGAGTGAGACTCCAACTCAAAAAAATAAAAATAAATAAAAAATAAAATAAAATAAATAAATAAATACATTGAACATTTTGCTTAAATTCATAACAGTTTTTTTTTAAAGTCTTCTGGGTCCTTGCTACTTGTAATAGGGTCGACAAACCAGCAGCCTCAGCATCACCTGAGAGCTTGTTAGAAATGCAGAATCTCAGGCCGCACCCCAGAACTATGGATCAGAATCCTTGTTATCAAAGCCCCTAGGTAATGTTTGCGTGCCATCAAGTTTAAGAAGCACTTCTTGTCTTTTTAGTGTTAGAGATATTGATGTGATTAGACATTTGGGTTTATTCCCTTAACCACTCACCAAAATTTTAATCTTTCATTAAAAACATAGCCTGGGCATGGTGACTCACACCCGTGATCCCAGCACTTTGGAAGGCTGAGGTGGGCTAATTGCTTGAGCCCAGGAGTTTGAGACCAATCTGGACAAAATCTTGCCTCTACAAAATAAATAAATAAACAAATAAAACTAACTGGTCGTGGTGGCGCACACCTGTAGTACCAGCTACTTGGTAGGCTGAGGTAGAAGGATTATCTAAGGCCAGGAAGTCGAGGTTGCTGTGAGTTATGATCATCGTGATGATGCCACTGTACTCCAGCTTGGGCAACAGATGAGACCCCGACTCAAAAAAACAACAAAACAACAAACAAACAAAAATAGAAAACTGGGGTTAAGTTGATGCTTTAAAATCTTTTAAGATTTATGATGTACTTGGAAATTAAAATATCTGGAAATCACAGATAATATAAAACCAAAGTTGGGGAGATAGAGAATAGAGTTTTAATTTTTAAAAACATTTTTTTTCAAGCCTGTAATCCCAGCACTTTGGGAGGCCAAGGTGAGAGGGTTGCCTGAGCTCGGGGGTTCAAGACCAGCCCGAGCAACTTGTTGAGACCTTGTCTCTATAATTAATAAATAAATAAATAAGTCGGGCATGGTAGGCACAGCTGTAGTTCCAGCTACTTGGAAGGCTGAGGTGGAAGGATCGCCTGAGCCCAGCAGGTGGAGGCTGAGGTGGCCGTGAGTTTGCCACTGCACTCTAGCCTAGATGACAGAGTGAGACTCTGACTCAAAAAAAAATTTTTTTTCCTTGTGACATTGCTGAAATTGGCTTTTATATAAAGTTCCAAATTGACACAACATTTGCAATGTTGACTAAATGGAATTCCAAGTGTATTGAACACTTATTGTGACTAAGCACTGAACAAACTGGGGTTCCAATTAACCTGAATAGACCAATGTAGACAAAAAATAGGCCACCAAATATTTGATTGAATGTCATATAATTAGAAACACTGAATTTTGTTTGGTAACATCTACAGCAAAAAACATAAATCATTAATATGAAATTTTGTGATGCTCTGATTGAGGATAATAGTACAATCATGGCCAGAGGTAGCACAGTTTTGATTATCCTATTATTCTCTATGGTGGGTTCAATCAAAAGAGAATATAAAATTAGGAAGCATTACTCTGAAATGGAATAGCTAATCCTCCCCATAAAGAGTCTAGATTGACTGCCAGATGCAAATAGCTGGAGTGATGAATGTAAAAAGATTAGCAGTCCAGATAAACCCCTGGACACCGTTTCTTTATAGTGCAAATAAATTAGGCTTTCTATAATTAATGTAGGTCGAAGGAATTGAATCTAGCTTTTTTTGAAATATTCTTGGCTCTTTTACACTGAGTAGACATACGTAGCCTCCTTCCTACTCCCAGGAGCCTGGGGTCCATCTCCAACTTCTTGCTGCAGGGGTCCCTTTGCCAGCTGGACAGGATGTAGCCAAGATTACACACACTGTCACCCAAGGCACATCTCCACTCCATGGAAAACACACATAGTCTCTTTTTTGCCCCCAACAAACTCCAGGGTGCAGGCTAATTCCTAGGCAGTAACCCCTCTGCCTTCTCCATCTGCCAAGCAGTCTATCTCTCTCCTTTCAGATTCCCTGGAGAGGGTCACATCTCTGCTTCCGATGCATGGCAGCAGTAGAGAACACATAGCAAGCTCCCCACATAGTGCTATTAAATTCTTGCTTTTGCTGGTTCCATTAGAAGCTGAGACAAAGACTCAAGGTCAAGTTTATTTAAAAGATGATATCAGGAAATGCCAGTGGAGAAGTGAAAAGCCTGGATATTGTGAGTGCTGTGACGCACTGCCCAGGATCTCAGGAAGGAAGGCTGGAGTGGTACCAGAAGAGCCTCAGACCTCTTGGCAGTTTGCCTTGGTTGAAGAAAACTGCCTCTCCCAAGGTCAGGCCTCCTTCCAGGCGAACCCCACACACAATGACTACTCATTGGGGTTATAAATGCCCATCACTCGCACCCTAACTCGGGCCATTCTCAAGCACCCTGAGGCTCCCCGGGGGTCAGCTGAGGCCTCTCATTGGACTGCATTTCAGGCCAACTTCTCCCTGTGCTTCTCGCCTTCCCTCCTCTTCTTTCCACAGGTGTTGATCCCAAGAGAACGCCCTATATAAACATCCTGCATGCTGCTTCCTGGGGAACCGACCCTTGACTTACAGGGAGGAGAAGAAAGCCAACACAGGGTATGTTATCAAACAATTTGCCACTACGAGTAATTGGAGCTCAATCGCACCAGAAAACTTTGAGAAACGGTGTAGAACATGTGCCTCAGAATGATCCCACCCAAGGGATAAAGGGGCAGCCAGGCAGTCATTGGCTGAGAACATAATTCCTTCACACAACTGGCTCACCCTATGTACAGGCAGAGCAGGCTACAGTTGCCACAGAAAGCCTTCAGGCAAAATATCAGGAGATTGGTGATTGGGCTGGAATGCATGGAAATAAGGAGAGGTGCCAATGGATCTGGGCAGGGCCCACCAAATCTGCCTCCAGCCAGCTGCTCCAATTTAGGCCTGAGAGGAATCATCCTTCCAGACTGAGGCCATAAACCCAGAAAGAAAAAAAAACCAGATGAGAGAGAGCACAAGAAACACCTACCACATTGGAAAGGGATTTGAGCTTGGAACACAATGAGTGGTCATATAGCAAACATTTATTGAGTATTATCTACCAGATAATCTACTTAGCTCTTCTCACTCATGAACTCATTTAATCTCCACAACAATTCTAATTCTGAGTCATTTCTATTTAACAGATGGGAAACTGAACTTTAGAGAAGGAAAATGTCCCCAGGTTAGTAACTTAATCCCAAATCTAATACATTAGCCAGACCATGATTCTGCCGCTCTATGATGAAGACATAGATTTCTCATAAAAGAAACATATTCAATGTCTTGGAAGCAAAGAGTGCAATCCACAAAACTAAACATCATTCATTTTGTTGGGCTGGGTATTTGTTGTGTTTATTAGTTTGTCTTGTTTCGAATCTTCTCTGCTACAAAAGTTAAAGTAGATCACACACAATAATATGCCAATATATACTTCAAAACACCCAACCATCCAGGAATACTTACATATTTGACATTAATTGATGCAATTAGCCTAACAAGCAAGAACTTTGGGAACTGGTCCATTTACAATCACCAGTCTTTCCCAAGGTACTTGTAATCAGAGTTTAATATTTACATTTCTAAAGAGACACCAAAATGCAACAGAGACTAAATGCCAAAGAGAAGCCCACAACAAAAGGCAGATTTTGTTTTTTTCAAAGAAAATGATAGAAAGTCAATTCAAAAGTTCTAAAACCCTCAAGGAGGATATAAAAATACAGGAAGGATTAGAAGTAAAGATTTGCTAAAGGAGATTTTCTTCAGCAAAAGTGTTCTATGAAAGCTTTCCCTCCACCCTCAGGAGTAGGGGTGTTAGTGGTAAACCAATCTTAGACCCATGAAGGCAGGTTTAACAGTGCCACTTGAAGAGATCTGCATGGTGTCCACTGCTGGTGCCCAGCAGTACAAAGAAGGGTCTGATTCCTGCCCAAAAAATCTAATGAGTGATAGGCAAGCTGATGTTTCATAGCTAATGGAATTTGCACACACACACTCACAAAACTCTTTCCCCATGAACCAGAGGTTGTCCTGTTAAACTCAAGATTTTAAATCCGAGATACCACAAAGAGCCAGCTCCGATGCAAACATGAGGGTCTTTATTCGGGCTCGAGTCTGGGCTCACGTTTGACGCCAATGCAGCGGCTTCAGGGACGAGAGCCCTGATCCAGTATAGCAAGCAGTTTTTATGCACAATTACAGAGGGAGGGGAAAGAACTTTAAACTTGTTTTTACATGATTGGGTAATTTCTCCTAATAGGTACGGGGGCACTTGGGATTGGTAGGTTTATTTTCTGGTTTGCGCGGGCTCTAGCTTAGTTGCCTGTGATTGACGGGAAACGGCTAAACGGACAGAGTGGAATGTCAGATAAGCTAGGTTTACACAGTCACTGCGTGTAAATTAACTTTGGCATGAGAGCTGGAGGTTTGAACCAACATAGAGCCCACCAGGAGAGTGGCTAGCGCCTCAGAGTCTACTGAAATCTAAGCAAAGGAATGTCTGGAAGGGGCTTATTGCTTAACATTTACATCCCGTTGCAGAGGCAAAAGAAGTCAGCATGACAATTGGGACGAACAGAGCTTAACAAGAGTTCTAAGTACACACACTGCTTAAAACATTGTATAACTTTACAATCACAGTCACTACCAGGCAAAGGAATATGCCTAGTCCTATGGGGTCTTAGGTAGGATTTAAAATACTAAGAATTCATAAAATATAGCAAACATGAGGCAGGGATATATAAAATACAGTGAACACTTCTTTTACAGTAAGTATAGCTTTTTTTAAGTCTCTTGGGTCCCTCAGTCCATGTGAGAAGAAGCACACATAGCCCCATCTTGGATCACAGCCAACAGGGCTACAGAAAGTGATGAGAAAACTGTGTGGCCAGAAGCTGGGACTACACTGGAAGCAGGCACAGGGGACATCCAGACTAGAAATGTATTGGCAGAGTCCGGGGACTGAAGACAAGGACAGTCTGAGTCCAGTGAGAGATCCCTCTAAGGAGCCCACAGTTTAAACATCTGCCACCAGAGGGCTTGGCCTGAGATGTCCCTTCCCTCTAATCTTCTGAATCTCTGAGTCCCTTCCCCCAGTCCTCTCCCCACTCCACCTCCAGACCCCATTCAGGACAAGTCAGAAACTGTGCTTAGAAACGAGCTGAGGTTAGGGAGTAATGCAAAGCTGAAGAAAAGTGAAGAACCACATCCTCTTTTTCCCATGCAAGTAAGCCAGCGTGGGAGGTGGGGAAAGAAAATGTCAAACCATAATAAGGTCATGGTACTAGGTAAAATCATTTTAAATTGCCAGGGTTTTTATTCATTTCTTAGAAGTAAACATTTTAACTGCTGAATTGAGGCTGTTTTGCCACTTGAAGCAAATGTGACATTGCTATTTCCTGAGAGTAACAGATGTGTCATGGATCGGCCAGAGTTTTCATCCAGTGGCAGGTGAAGGTGACTCCTACTCAATAATTGTCATAAGAAGATGGGAGACAACAAGGTTGAGTGCTATGTCTTGGTCACAGGCCACATCTCACAAGTCAGGCTAGTTCAACTTAGCAGTTCCATACCAACCTCCAGAATTCTCACTGACAGTCTCCCAAGACTTCTAAGAACTGTAGGAATAACTGCTACTAAAGACTTATGAAGGGTATGGGGGGTTTCGTTTCCAAATCTTGCTTTCTTTTTAACCTTAAAAAGAAATTTAAGCTGGGTTTGGTGGCTCAGTCTGTAATCTCGCGCTTTGGGAGGCCGAGGTGAGTGGATTGCCTGAGCCCGCAGGTTCAAGACCCGCCTGGGCAAATTGGCAA
>NW_007251735.1:124355-271661 GCF_000164805.1 Carlito syrichta
AAAAAAAAAAAAGTAAGGGGGTCAGGCATGGAGGCGCACACCTGTAATCCCAGGGAGCCAAAGCAGGAGGATTGCTTAAGCCTAGGAGTACTAGACCAGCCTGGGCAACACAGTGAGATCTCATCTCTACAAAAAATTTTAAAAAATTAGCCAGGCATGGGGGCACACACCTATAGTCCTAGCTACTAAGGAGGCTGATGCAGAAGGATCACCTGAGCCCGGGTGGTTGAGGCTACAGTGAGCCATGACTGTGCCACTGCACTCCAACCTGGAACAGAGTAAGATTCCAACTTAAACAGAAAGAAAACTTTTTCTTATTTTTTACACAGGGCCACAAAACCAGAGGAAAAAAGTAGGGATATCAGATGACGGTAAATTGGTAAGAACAAAAAGGAGAAAGACATCAAGAGTCCAAAGAACAGAAGTAAAAAGTATTAACTTACTTTCAGGGTCTTAAGTGGAAGGAAAGAAAATAAAATGGATATAAAGGCAGAGATTTTTAAACAGAAGTAGACAGTAAATTCCAAGATATGAGTCAACTACTATGATACTCTGAAAAGATGCTGATGCTTGTCATCATTTCCCTTTGAAATCCTAATTAACTGGTAGATCACAGTTCACAGCTTATTAGCTGTTCTTCATTCATTCAAAATAATCCATAAGGGAATGTTACCTCGTGGCTATTTACAATGTCCAAATAAACGGCATTTCAGAGGCTATTCAGCTTGGGAGGGGAGAGGGACACGTTCCAACTCCACTACAGAAAAATTGCTAACCTCATGACCCTAATAATTATTTTGCAAATCACAGAGTGGTTATTTGTTATGGTGATGGGTAAAACCGCACCATTTATCTACATCAAAATCTGGGACATCTGGCTACTCTAACTAACCTTGTCTACTAGGCAGAGCATAAATCACAGGCCAGAGAGCTATGAACAGTGAAAGTCACAAAGTTATGAAAATTTATGGCCTTCCAAACAAAACCAAGGGACTATTTCTATGTATACTGTGTTATTTTTAGATAATCTCCCAGCCACCTCTCCATTATGGCTTGAATTTAGGGAAAAGCAAATTTGACACATTTGGTTACTTATAGCCAAAGCTCATCTTCAAACCAGTACTCAATAAAAGGGGACACAAATCTCACTGCTGCCAATAATAAATATTATTTATCAAAGCAATTGTTTGTTATTAAAACCTTTTTAGGAAGTTGGCCCTTGACCCAGCTGATTGGACTATGCATAAAATGATCAAAAGTGGATGAGTGGAGGGAATCGTAATAGATAAAATTACCTTATATTTTAAATTGCCTGGAAACATAATCATTTGTCAAAAGAGAAAAAAGAAAACGGATTATGAGTATTGAGTGGGAAAACAAGTTGCAGAATTCAATCTATGTTGTGATTACTCTTTTTAATAAGTTTGAGAGAGAGAGAGACTAATAATTGCCTGGAAGAATATTTATTAAACTCTTTTTTTTGGTTTTTTTGTTTTGGTTTTTTTGGGGGGGGTGGAGTCTCACTCTGTCACCCAGACTGGAGTGCAGTGGCCGCTCCCGGCCATGGCAACCTCTACCTGCTGGGTTCCAGCGATCCTTTCACCTCAGCCTTCCAAGTAGCTGGAACTACAGGCGTGGGCTACCACGCCCAGCTAATTTTTTTGATTTTACTGTAGAGAGGAGGTCTCGCCAAGTTGCCCAGGCGGGTCTTGAACCCCCAGGCTCAGGCAATCCACTCACCTCAGCCTCCCAAAGCACTGGGATTACAGGCTGAGCCACCAAGCCCAGCTTATTAAACTCTTAATAGAAGTCACCTCTACTGTGTATACTTCTGCATGCTTGAGTTTTGTGCCTTTTTAAAAACAGTCATTTTTTTTTTAATTTTTTAAACCAATGAAAATACTTTTTAAAAAATATGCTTCCTGGGCCTTTCTAGCATGCAATTTTTGACAGTTTTCTCCCTGGTTGTGATAACAAGACATATACAGATGACATTTAAAGCACCTAACACCACACTTGGTACAGCAAATCTTGTATAATCAGAGGCTGCTAGTTTCATTGGCCTAAACCATTTTCGAAAATGAAAGATTCGAAATTGAAATTGAAATAAGGGGTCAGTGGCTCAACCGATAATCCTAGCACCTTGGGAGACTAAGGCGAGTGGATTGCCTGAGCCCACGAGTTCAAGACCAGCCTGGGCAACTTGGCAAGCCCTTGTCTCTACAATAAATCAAAAATTAGCTGGCTGTGGTAGCGCATGCCTATAGTTCTGGCTACTTGGGAGGCTGAGGCGGAAGGATCACCTGAGCCCAGCAGGTCGACGCTGGGGTGACTGTGAGCGTGTCACTGCACTCCAGCCTGGGCAATGTAGTGAGATTCCAAATTAAAAAAAAAAGAAATTGAAATAATATTGCAGGTTGTCATTCATTTTCATGTCTATATGAAAACCTTTACAAATGAAAATAAGGTTCTTGAGGAAAAAAGTGTTTTAGTAAAACAATCTTGTACTGTATAATGAATCCCATTAATAATGAGTGCTACAACATTCTTCTCCTTCTGACACGTATTGAATTTTTACGAGCAGATCATTATACAAAACAAGACTTTTGAAACACTCTGTTTTCTATATCATAATCCCAACTTCTAGTTCTTCTTCACCTTGCCTTCCTCAAAACCTAAAAACAAAAACAAAAAAAAAACCTCTCCTTCACTTTTTCAGCCTTGTAACCCTCTCAACCTACCTCCCTATAGCTCTTCCCTCCTACCACTGCCAACTTTCTTTTTCTTTTTTTTTTTGAGTTGGAGTCTCACTCTGTTTGCCTGGGCTGGAGTGCAGTGATGGCCACACCAGCATCGACCTGCTGTGCTCCGGCAATCCTTCCACCTCAGCCTTCTGAGTTGCCAAATCTACAGGTGCGTACTACCACGACCAGTTAATTTTTTTTTTTTAATTGGAGACATGCGGTCTCGCCAAGTTGCCCGGGCTGGTCTCGAACCCTTGGGCTCAGGCAATCCATTCGCCTTGGCCTCCCAAAGTGCTGGGATTACAGTCTGAGCCACCGAGCCTGGCCTGCCAACTTTCTTAAGAGAATTAAATTGTCTCTACTTTCTTATGCAAATTTGATCTTGGACTCACCGCAGCAAGACATCAGACACACCATCATCTAACAAATGTAAACTCTTCTGACTTGCTGAGATTCTGTTTCTCTCTGCTGCATGTGACACCACCAGCCGCCTCGTTGTAGCAACTCTTATTTCTTGACTCTCTACCACAGCTTTTTCCTTTCATCTCCCTGACTGCTCCTTCTCAGTTTCCTTTGCTGACTCAACTGGCCTGTCTCTGCCAGCTCTTCTATGTTGGCGCTCCCTCAGTTCTGTCATTCCAGCCAACCATGTCAGCGATCCCCTGAATTCCCTTTGCTTTTTTAATACACACTCCCAACAACCTGCTCTTGCTTCTCTTTGACAGAAGGCCACCCCAGGGTGCTGAAGTTCACTTTGTCTGACTGTACTAAGACCTAGAAGTACCTGGAAATTCACATTCCCTATAGCAGCCCTTAACCAATACTGACAGGAGCAGGAATATATAAACATCCCCAGTCCTTTGACCCCAACTGGGACATCTCTGAAGTGGGGCCTACACTGTTCTCCAGAGCTCCCCTTGGGTTTGAGGCAGAGTTCGCCTCTGTGGGACTCTGCTTGCTTCATGCTGCATTGCTCGACTTCCTTTTCCTGACCCACTTTCCCCCTTCCCTACTTGTCCTCTAATTAAATCACTTTTACATTCATTTTCATTTCTAGTACTGCCCCCGGGGAACTCACCTAAGGCAGACATTGAAAATCTTTTGCCTGGCTTGGAGGTTCAGCCTGTAATCACGCACTTTGGGAGGCTGAAGTGAGTGGATTGCCTGAGCTCGAGGGTTCGAGACCCGCCTGGGCAACTTGGCGAGACCTCATCTTTACAATAAATCAAAAAACAAGCCGGGCATGGTAGCACGTGCCTGTAATTCAGGCTACTCAAAAGGCTGAGGCGGAAGGACCACCGGAGTCCAGTGGGTCGAGGCTGCAGTGGCAGGGAGCGGCCACTGCGCTCCAGTCTGGGCGACAGAGTGAGACTCCAACTCAAAAAGAAAATCTTCTTTCACACAGCTTATTTTCGCAGGGTGATTATGTTCATGTTCACAACTCCATCTCCTACCTATATATTGATGACTTCTAAATGGTCATATTAAGCCCTATCCTTTCTCTTGAGCTTAGATCTGTGTTCTCAGTTGTCTACGGGGAAACCTCAAGCCTCATGACCCCCAGATGATTCAAACGCGCACTTGTCTGAAATTGAACTCATCCTCTAGCCCAAGTTGCCGCTTTTTCTAGTCTCCCCTTATTACAGAATCACACAAGCATCCTCCCACCAAGACCAGCCAGGAAGCTATGACTCACCTCGAATCTTTTTCCCTCACCCTCCATATCTATCTGGGATCAAATCTGTCAATTCCCTGCTGTTGCCTTGGTCAGGTCCCCATGAGCTGTTTGCTAGTCTCTTTCAATGGAGAGATGAGAGATAGTTCAGGTTCTGGGGCTGCATTGGGGGGTTCAAATCCCGTCCCCACCCCCACCATGTACTACTTGCTAAGCAAATCACTTATCCTTTATGTGCCTCAATTTTCTTGTCTCATGTTAAATATATATATATATATATATATATATATATATATATTCCTATTATTGTTGTTTTCATTGTCTTCTAACTAGTCGGTGGTACCACCTAGTATTGAAGATGAGGACCTCAACAACTCCAACACAGTAATCACCCACAGCACACTTTTAACTCTTCAGGAAAATCAGAAGTTTCGTAGGAACCACAGGAAGTGCCATTTTTGTAAGTCAAGGCATCTCAATTATTAACATTTTACATGGTTCAATCTTATAGTTAATATGCTATATAGAAATGAAATTTATACAAGAAAAATACTGTCTCTAGACCTATTTCTTAAGGAACTTTTAAAAAGTGGCCCCTGTTTTTTAAATAATTTTATGATTTTTCACAACCATATTCCTGTAGCTGTATGTCATATTTCACCTTCAACGAGATCAAGACACTCATCAGCATCATCTGGCAAACTCAGGTCTCCACTTTGGATTTTCCCGTCTTCACTGAGCAGGTTCCTTGGGTCTCTGCCGTGATACCTGTAACCACCAGCTGCTCAATTTTCACCCCTGGATCACAGTTTCTAGATTCTAAACTTGATTTGAGCATTAAAATTTTAATGGAGTTGCTTTTCCCTGCAGATGTTCTTAAAAGCTGATGACTATGTTCATTTTCATCAGCACAGCTATATCAGCAGGTTTTCTGGTCTGTTTTGATAGTATATGGCAATGACAGTGGCAATGGTCACTGCAGAAACATCTCCACCTCACAAAAAAAAGAGAAGACTGATCAGAAAGAGCATCTGGCTGAGTGCAGAAGGTGCAGGGTGTTTAAACAATCAGATGTTCTGGTTTTGCAAAGACAGCTCGGTTTTCACCATTATGTCCTATGAACTCCCACACCAAGTGGGGGAGAGAATCAAAATTCAATCAATTCACAGCTTCCAGTTGATTATCAGGGAAGGGGAACATGTTTAAATAATTCCCCTGTGTGGCATCATCCAGATCCCCAGGCACTTGCGGCAGATTCTATAACAAAAGACATTTTAGGAAACTAGAAAAGTAAGTCAAATAAGAGTAATAGGCCTAAAAACACACTAAGAGGTAAAACAAGGCTCTCAGTTTGGGAAATGTTAAATAAAAGGTTGGAGTGAAGAATATTTCCTCCTCCACCTAAAGGCACTGATGAGTTGAGCTAAAAAAAAAACAGTCAGCCTAGAAGGGGTAATGTTAATATCAGTGACCCAACTCCAGTGACCAAGCTAACAACAAAGACATGGGGTGGCAGCAACAAGCCCCAAGGCTTATCCTGGTCAGCCCACATCGCCAGAGGAGATGGCAGCAGTCAAATCCTCATGGTCCCACCATGACATCAGAGCAATTAGCATCACAGTGGGAACTCCTGCAGAGGGCATGAGCCATCCAGCAGGCCAGAGGAAAAGATGCAGGCAACCCAGGGGCCAAGTATTCCATGGAGAACACAGGACTAAGACCCTTTTCTTTTTTTTTTCCCACTGCTTGCGTTTTACTAATTTCTTCCCCTTCTGATTTGCGGGGGGTCCCGACTACTATGGTCCCAACATGGTTGCCATAACACACAGATGTGTCACAAGTGGATATGCATGCCAGTGTACTGAATCTCTCAGTGTCTGGGCAGAGCCCTTAGACCAGTCACCTCCAGAAAGAGTGAATAACTGTCCTAGTTTGCCCCAGACCTCCCATTTTAAAATCAGAAATATCTCAGGCAAACTAGGACCAGTCACCCTGTCTACCTTTGGTCACAAGTGCCTTGGCACCCTAGTGGTCTTGCTACCCCAGTGTGCCAAACAAATATTACCTCTATGTGCCAGAACAAGGAAAAGACCAGGAGGCTTGATCTGGTTTATAATAAGACATGCAGCATATTTTTTTTTTTTTTTTTGAATTGGATTCTCACTCTGTCGCCCAGACTGGAGTACAGTGGCACGCTCCCAGCCACCACAGCCTCGACCTGCTGGGCTCTGGCGATCCTTCCATCTCAGCCTTCCAAGTAGCTGTAACTACAGGCATGCGCTACCATGCCCAGCTAATTTTTTGATTTATTGTAGAGATGAGGTCTCACCAAGTTGCCCAGGCGGATCTCGAATCCGTGGGCTCAGGCAATCCACTCACCTCAGTCTCCCAAAGCACTGGGATTACAGGCTGATCTACCGAGCCTGGCTGACATGCAGTATATTAACTTTAAGGTAACAAACAAACAAACCAAAACTAGACCCAAATTAGGATCACTTGAAACCCAAAGCCTCTCCTTCTGCTAGTAAAATCACTTCTGGGGCTGCTCTGAAGAACACAGCAGGACTCACATCTTCCAATGCCACTTTTAGGACAGCAGAGAAGGCAAAACCAAACATCTCCCAAGACCAGCACCGAGAAGAAAGTTCTTAGGACAAGCACGTGAACAACCTCACAAAACAGAATCTTCATCCCTCCCTTTACAATTCTCTCTCCACCTCCACACTGAACCATATGCTTCACCCAAGCAGACACTGCACAGCCTCAGGGCTGTGGCTACCAGACCCTCTCACCTAACGTCTCATGGTGTCTGCGTATTTTGAGAGTCTAACGATATTCCTGCATACCCGGGCCCAAGAGGGTAACTTTTACAGATATTGTACAGGCCTGGATGCTAAAATTGTCTTCATTCTCATCCAAGTAGCTATTCCCTCCCTTCAACACAGCAAAAGGAGTAGGACAACATGGCAGCAAATCAATAAATTCAACACTGGGTTTTGACAATCCCAAGTTCCCTTTATAATATCAGCAGCACTGATTCCTATCAGAAAGATTTGTGTGATAACAGAAATAACCTAATCAAGTATCTGAGACTAAATAAGAGCTATAAAAAATGTATTATGCCAATAGGCCGTTACTCATAGTAATCTACCTTGAGGATATTATCAGAGAAGTCAGGCATACCACCACTGATCCCCAGCAGTTCAAAAATGTCTGTCTGAATTACTAAAATTCTTTGTTCTCATTGGTTTTCAATCAGGGGCAATTTTGTTCTCCGGGGGACATCTTGGCAATGTCTGGATATAATTTTGGTTGTCACAACTAAGATTGGGGGTGCTACTGGCATCTAGTGGGCTGATGCCAGAGGTGATGCTAAACATCCTATAAGCACAAGACACCAAAAAATTACCCAGCCCAAAATGTCAACAGCATTGAGGCTGAGAATCCCTGTCTTATTATTAGTCTCAAGTCTTGATAGCATCTTTCCTCTGCAGTCTTTACTTATTAATGTCACAAAATGGAAAATTTTTTGTTCCTCAGAAAATCTCTTGGAACGAATACACTATGTGTTTGAAGAAAATATTTTGATCATCAGGGATGAAAACAAGACCTCAAGCAGCAAGTTTAAATAACCAGAAACCCACCATCCTAAGTGAAGTAATGCAGGAACGAGAAACCAAACACCACATGTCTCACTTTTAAGATAGGAGGTAAACTAAGGATCTGCAAAGCTATTTGTATCCCCTAAAGCTATTGAAATTTTCTTTAAAAAAAACTGAACTGGGCATTCTAATCAGTACAATAAGGCAAATTTAAAAAAATAAAAATAAAGGCATAGAATTTTTTTTTTTAACTTTTTAATAAATAACGAAAAACAATGACTAATCTCTTACTAGGAACCATGGTTCCTGTTTACTGGGGAATATTTTGTTTTACTGAACATCAGAATGAGTTGTGCAAGAGAGAAAGCCCAATGTTGCTTAGCAAAAGGAAAGGAGTGAGAAATCCACAGGTCAAAGCAACTGAGAAAGGACTTTGGAGGAGAGCAAATGTGTCTAAAGGGGAACTTTTTAAAAGTAGTCTGGGTTGAGGTACATGACACAGATGCCCTCTTCCATCTTTCCTACAAAGTTTTCTACCTCAATTGCTAATTATTTTATATGATCGGAAAGATTTTTGTTGGTTTCTTCCTACTGACCCTAAAGAGATTCTGAGTTTGGCATCTAGGTCGGCCCAGACTGATCACAGAAACGCCGGAACTGGGCTTGAGGGAACATCTGGGTAAAGTTAATATTCTTCAGCATTCACAAAGGCCTCTCTAATGAACTCCTCCCTCATTTCGGAAGAGACTCTATTGGCCCAGGAATTATCTTAACTCTGAAAACACTCTGGGAGATTTCTTACAAAGCAAACAATTGCTCTTCTGTTACATTTCCACAACCTCTCAAACACAAAGTCAACAAAGAATGATCCCCTGAATTGTAATAAATAATATATGTTTTCATTTATAAGTAAAATAAAAGGTAAAGGCAGCCCAAGGTGATACACTGAATGAAACAATGATGTGGCAGTTACACCATAGCAAAGTTGTTCAAAAGGCAAATATCAAATGGCTACACCTCTGAAGGGAACAGGAGCTGGGAGAGCATAATATAGCATCCAACACAGCCTCAAATACAGTCAAGTTTTGAACCAGATCTCAATGCAAGAAGAGGCAACCAGATCTCAATACAAAGAGGCCTGGATTATATCTGAAGCCGGTGGTGCCTGCCCCTACATTCCTGGGCTGTGGTCTGAAGAGAAGCAGGAATGGTATCTAAAAGAAGCCAAGCAGATGAGACAGACTTTTGCATTTCTATAAAACTTCAAACAGATGTGTTTGTAAAAACAAAACAATCTGAGTAGATTTAGTTCATCCATCCTTTACTATTTACAAAGCACTTTCAGGCAGTCCTTGGAGACAGACATTACCCTAGCTCTTCTCACCAAAGTTGGTCTCTCAACAAAATCAGAAAGATGGGTTAGAGAACAGAAGGCAGTGGTGGCAGGACCAGATATCAGGCGTCAACAAACTAGAGAAAACAACTGGACTACTTGTATACCTAATCCTGAACTGTACCCCACATCTTTAAAATAAAATTTTAAAATAATAATAATAAATTGAAATAAATAAAAATAAAAAATAAACATTATTTTAAAAAAAGGAACAACTGCAGTCTAAGCCTTCTGGAAAGCCAACACCAATTCCGCCTAGCTGATAGACCTATGGAAGGAGAAAACCTTCCAGAAAACAGGGATGAACTTGCAAGGGACAGACAACTACATGGGAAGAGGGTAAGTGGAAACCATAGAAAGAGGCTCTGCTGAATTCTCCATGGAAGCTGTGATTCCTAATAACTCAACCACTGACATCTCCCAGGAGATTTGGGCAGGGGCAAGAGACTCTTGGTTATATAACTGATTTCCCAAGTTACCTAAGCTCTCAGAGCTGATTCTTCGATCTAAGAGATGGTGAAGGAGGACTCCTAACTAAATACATAAATGAAAGCCCCGAGTCATGAGGGACGCTCATTTGTCAACCTCTAGGTGTCAGGTGTCATAAGAATGAAACAAAGACACATTTCCTATAGTTCACTAACCTGAGGCATCTATTGGTCTGGCTAGTTCCCCTTTCTAAATTTGAGAGAGATGACAGATTTTACCCATGGAAGTTTAGAACTTCCACTGAGGGACTAGTAATGTGTCTCACCAGCAGAAGGTCCCTGTGTCTGTGGGGACAATGGCAAGAAGCCATTTCCTCACCTCAGCCAAGTCCTCATCTTGCAGGAAGATTGAGAAATGTCCAGGCCACAGCCTCGACCCCAGGGAAATCTCAAGGACACCTGAAATATAAGAAAGAATTTTTTAAAATATAACCTCTTTCAGGGCTAATTAATCATTCCTTTTCAAGCATGAATGCTTCAGTCCTACAGCTCTTTATTTATATGGAATAGGACAAGGAAAGTTCATTGGTTATTAAAATTCAAAAAGCACCTGAGGTAGAAATGTAAAAGAAACTGTAATGCTGGCTGGATCTGAACAAATGCATGGTGGTCCCTGGACCAGTTGTCAGGAGACTCGCGTGCTACTTCTGTGTCAGCCTACAACTTGATGTGACGTCTAAAATGGGCTAGATGGTATTTCATCTCTTATACTTGCTCTTGTTGGTTGGCAGTAGCTTCCTGGATGTTTATGATATTATGAGGCAGAGACGGGATTCAAAGGGAAGAAGGTTTGTGATTGATTCGTGATATCTACAGGATGTCTCCAAGATTGCTCTCAAAAAATTTAAATTTGGACGGTGATAGTTTTTGAGACCAGTCTTGGAGGTGTTTTCCCACCTGAGGAGAGTTCTTTCTTCTGGCCTCTCTCCCGTTCTCACTGGTAAACTAGCCTGGATTAACTTGTTATTTTTAATTTAGAGGAGCTACCAGCCTCCTCTTACTTGCTTACCACTAAAATTTCCATTGTTTATGACAGCACCCTTAGGCCTGAACTTCTTTATATCCTATTTTTAAAAAAGTCAATCCCTTTGGGGAGAGTTTCAGAATAGATTCTCTGCCCTGTGTATGGGGATTTAGTGAAAGAAGGGCGCTTCCCCCTGCTCAACCTCCTGGCTTCACTCACCAGTAATTTAGCCTCTTCAAGTCAGGATTTGAGAGAAGTAAAACTGCTGAAAGCCTGCCCCTCAGTAAAGCATCTCACGATCAGGAGTTGAGCGGAAAGGGAGCTGGGCCTTCTTGGCCACATTCACCTAAAGCAGAGTTTCTGTCAAGCTGATCTGCTGGGGGAGGGGTAGGGGGGGAAGGAAGGAACTGATTATGGTTCAAATGCCAGAGAGCTTGCTGTTCTTACCATGTTTTTGTATATGTTCTTTCTTTTTTTTCAAGTACTTTTGAATAAATGTATCTTCATTTGTTTCATGAACTTAGGACAATTTTCAGACTTTTTTTCCCCAGACTTTAAATGACTGAACTTTTAAAATCGTTTTAAAGTTTTAAAATAACTTTCAGAATTTATGCTTGTTTCCCTGAGGAGTGGGTTCATGGAACTCCTCACACTGCTATCCTAGAAGTAGCAACTGATAGCTGCCTTCTTATTCTAAAAAGTACACTTAAATTTGCTGTAGTTACATCTTTACTTGTCGCCTCTATTTTTCTTGAATGAATGTCTGATCATCAGTTACCTGCTATTATCCAGTTCAAATTGACAAGTGGGTAAGTACAGATCTATGCTAATTTTTCAGTCTGTAGAAATAATCTATGTTACCTGAGTCTCTTAATCATTGTTGAACCATATTCTTACAGAACAAGGGAATTTTTGCAAGAACACTTTATTACACACCAACCACCTCACCTTTTGTAAAATTTTTCTGCTGCAGGTAATACCCAGAATTGTGTCTTTCCAGACAACTCCAAGTGAGCCAGTCGTGGCTTCTTCCACTTTATTTACTCAGGAATGTTGATTTTTCAAAAGTAAATTGCTAAAGTGAAGCTATTTTTCATTCTCTTCTCACTACTTTTGACTCAGAACTGACATAGAGCCAAAATGTTCTGTGAATGCATGCATATCAAACACCACAGACCAAGGTTAAATAGCATTAACCAATCTGCTAGAAATATTCAAATAAGTTCAGGGCTACATCAATGTGACAAAAAATGGTGATAAAACCACATGATAATTTCCATTGATTTCTTTATCATTCAGCGAAGTACCCCATATGACCACACAAAACATGTTTGCACTGTTTCTGAAGGACTTCCAAAATAAGTTTAGACCACCTCCAAATTCAGATTAAAAGTGAGAAGAGAATTGTTGAAGTCTAATAACAAATCTGCAATTTTGACAAAGTCACTATTCATGTACCACATTCATACTTCATCCTAGCTCTGTGAATAATAGTCTGGACTGGTTTGTACCATCAGTAAAATAATCTGACAGAAACAATGACCTGAAATAACTGACAAAAACCATTATACACACATTGTAAAGAAACTGTTTAATTCTGGTTATATGATGCCATATGCCATAAACTGAGTATTTGTGTGTCCCCAAAAGTCATATGTGGAAATCTAAATCCCAAAATGATGAAAATAGGAACTTTGGGAAGTGATTAGGTCATGAGGGTGAGGCCCTGATGAGTAAATTAGCATCCTTATGAAGGAGACCCCAAAGAACTCCCTTTACCTTTGTCATTTGAGAACACAGCAAGACAGCTGTCTATGGACCAGGAAGCAGGCTCTCAGCAGACACCAAATCTGCTGACACCTTGATATTGGATGTCCTAGCCTTTAGAACTGTGAGAAATAATGCTTTTCTGTTTATAAGCTCCTCAGTCTATGATACTTTTGTTATAGCAGCCCAAACAGACTAAGACGCCATGTCTATTTCATTAAACATATTTGAAGAGAAAGAGGCCTTAGATGTTTCACTGGCTTATCCAATCACTGCAAATCACTACAAATAGCAAACCTATGTCTGAAAGGATTACACAATAGCATCATTACACAGTAATCCTGCTGGCTGTCTGTAGGGCAATTAGCTATTCTAGTTTCTGCTGCACCAATCAACTTAAAACTGTTTTTAAACCAATCAAAAAGAAAATGAGAACCAGTAAGCACAACAGAATCCTGCAATCCCCTGCATAAATGATCTTGGAAGCCAATCTGTCCCCCATCATCAATAAAAGCCTGGTTCTAATTTAAGCCTTCAATTGATGTGCACCATTTTCGGCTTCCCATGAAACACTAAGTAGGACCCCTGCTCCTTCAGGAGAGTTGTGTATGACCCTGGCTGACAAACATAGGTGTAAATTCTCCTGAATAGCAATTCCTGGAAGAAGGGGATGTGAATGGTGAGTGATTCTCATTTATTCCTTCAACTCTTTGCATGCCCTCCCTCTATAACAGACACTGAACCAAGCCTTAGGATACAACAGTAAATCAGATACAGGCCTTGCTCTCAAAGAGCTCCCAATCTGAGGATAAAATCACATAATTACAACCTCATGTTATGAGAGCTACAGATAAGATATGTTCGTGATACATTTGGAACTAAGAAAGATGTTAAAAGTCTCTAGCTGGGAAAAGGGGAAAAGACATCTTCACAGAATAGAAATTATTAAACCCAGTTCAAAATTAAGATTATTGATTCCTGCCCCACCCCCCCCAAAAGCCTCACATCAGTTATTTTCACTAACTATCCAGGTGCCCACAGGCTGATACCTCAAAAATCTAAAGGTGCCTAGTCCAAGAGGCCAGCAAGTGCTCTTTTTCCACTGTTAGATGGGATCAAGAGATGGTTTACGTTGTTCTGTCCCTAGGAGCTAAAACACCAGAAGTCAAATTTCTGACAATAATGTCAAACTCAGCTTCCCAAATACGTCCTGCCAAATGGCAGTAGGAATTCTATTATCAGTTGGCCTCCATTTAACCATTTTATCAGATTAACCATCTCCGTGCATTCTCTATAAAACAAACTGATAGATGCACAACACATACTGAACAGTCACAGTGTGTCAACTCATCAGCTACTCCCTCGTACCCCAATACACTTCTGCCTCCCCTAATAAGTGAGTAGGATGTTTACCAAGTGTCAGTTGTGTTCATACACAAACCTGTTTGTGCCTGTTTGTGATCTGAATGGAAATTGTGGCAAGCAGACAAATGCCCCTCAAAGATGTTCATATCCTAATTCTTAGAATTTGTGCATGACAACAGGGACTTTGCAAATGTGGCTGAGGTTAAGGACCTTGAGATGGGAGACTAGCGCAGATTACTCAGGTGACCCAACCTAACCACATCCTTAAAGTGAAGAATCTTTCCATGCTGTAGCCAGTCAGAAAGGAATGTGAGGCGAGAGGGTCAGAGAGTTTGACTTTAAAGATGAAGCAAGCCGGGCTCCGTGGCTCAGCCTGTAATCCCACACCTTTGGGAGGCTGAGGTGAGTGGATTACCTGAGCCCGCAGGTTCGAGACCCGCCTGGGCAGCGAGACCTCATCTCTACAATAAATCAAAAAATTAGCCGAGCGTGGTAGTGCATGCTTGGAATTCCGGCTACTTGGAAGGCTGAGGCAGAAGGATTGCCGGAGCCCAGCAGGTCGAGGCTGTGGTGGCTGGGAGCGGCCACTGCACTCCAGTCTGGGCGACAGACTGATACTCCAACTCAAAAAAAAAAAAAAAAAGATGAAGCAAAAGGGCCAGGAGCCAAGGAATGCAGACAGACTCTAGAACATAAAAAACACAAGGAAATAGCTTTTCCCTAGAGCTCCAGAAAGGAACATAGCAGCTCTGCTGACACCTTGATGTTAGACCAGTCAGACTTCTGACATACAGACTGTAAAATAATAAATTTTTGTTGTTTTAAACCACTATATTTGTGGTGATTTGTTACAGCAACAATAGAAAACTAATAAAGGGATTAAAAACTTCATCCTCCCCCACACGCACACACATACCCCTTAGCCTTGTTGCAGACTCTGTGGTTTTCCATGGGTGTGAAGGAAAGACTGTGCACAGATGGTCTTCCATGTCATACCCAGGGCCATGACAAGGATGCCTGAATACTGCATGGAATTCAGTAAGCAGACAAGTGGGGATGCCAGTCTCCAGACTGAAGTTTTTTGCAACAGATTTACTAGATCAAAACTTGCATACATTTATAAGGTGGGGAATTATAGGGCTGAGGACGAAGTTATGAAGAACAGAAAGCTTAAAAATAAGAGTCATACTTCAGACTCCCCATACTTACTACCTATGAATGTACCAAGAATTTGGGGGAGGTATGTGATATAGTGAAATAAGCGCAATCTCTGGAAATAGGCAGGACTGAGTTTAGTTCCTTCCTTGAAGAAATCACTTAACTTTGTTGGTTAAATGGGAATAAAAATACCAGTTTCCAGAGCTGTCAAGATGATCAATAATGCATGTAAATCTCCAAGCATGTAGGCATTCAATACATTAGTCACTATCACTGTTGGCCATCACTCGCACGGTGTGCTGCTTCTCGGCTTTTTGATTCTTGGCCTCGAATGCTACATTAGGCCTCACTCAGAAAGATAACACCTGCCACATTCAGGGCTTCGACTTTTCATTCATGTATACTGCTCATTTGATTTTGATGAAATTCTGAGAGGTAGAAAGATTAAGTGTTTTTTTTGTTTTGTTTTATAGGGGTAGAAACTGAGGTGTGGGGCGATAAAGTGACTCACAGACTGCTATTAAGCAGAAAAGGCAAATGGAGAAGGCAAACACTGACTCCTTGTCTCACAGCCATTCCAGTGTCTCCTCACCTGATGTCTATTGCTCCTATCTCTGGTTTCCATATGCAACATGATTCTTTCCATTTGTACAGCTTCTCAGCAAGCCCCTCAAGGCTATTTTGTCTGAGACTATGTGGGTGATATTCCTTTTTCCACACTTTTCTTTTTTTTTTTTTAATGTTTTATTCAGTGTATCCAAGTTAATCCATTTTTCTTTTTTTTTTTTTTTGAGTTGGAGTCTCACTCTGTAGCCCAGACTGGAGTGCAGTGGCCGCTCCCGGCCACCACAGCCTCGAGCTACTGGGCTCCGGCGATCCTTCCGCCTCAGCCTTCCAAGTAGCTGGAACTACAGGCACGCGCTACCACACCCGGCTAATTTTAGGATTTATTGTAGAGATGAGGTCTCGCCAAGTTGCCCAGGCGAGTCTCGAACTCGCGGGCTCAGGCAATCTACTCACTTCAGCCTCCCAAAGGCACGGGATTACAGACTGAGCCACCGAGCCCGGCTCACACTTTTCATAGTGACAGCCTAACACCTCCCTGGGTAGTATCTCACAAGCTGTCTTTCCCTCAGTCACCCGCTGCGCAAGTCCTCCCACCTACATGGTGTAGCAAAAGCCCTATGTCCAGGATGGTGGACAGTGTCCAGGTTTGGAGTCGAATGCAGTAGTGGTCAGAATTGATGAGTCTTCAAGACATTTGCAGGGTCAATCCTTCAAAAAAGTGTGGCTGTCACTCCAATTACTCCACAGACCTGAAGAATGGTCTGAGGATAGATATGTCTATTATTGCCTCAGTTTCTTCAAAGGGGATCGTTTTTCAGGATGTCATTAGAATTATGATCCAAAGGCATACAGCACAAGGTTTGACAGCTACCTTTTGCCCTTGCCTCTCTGGAAGCAGTTTCCGTATTTTATGACTTCAGCTGTGTGTGGTAAATATACATAAGCATACATGCATACATATTCTTTTTTGTTGTTGTTGTTGAGTTGGAGTCTCACTCTGTCATCCAGACTGGAGTGCAGTGGCCGCTCCTGGCCACTGCAGCCTCGACCTGCTGGGCTCCGGCGATCCTTCCGCCTCAGTCTTCCAAGTAGCTGGAACTACAGGCGCACGCTACCACACCCGGCTACTTTTTTTGATTTATTGTAGAGGTGAGGTCTCACCAAGTTTCCCAGGTGGGTCTCGAACCCGCGGGCTCAGGCAATCCACTCACCTCAGCCTCCCAAAGCACGGGATTACAGGCTGAGCCACCTAGCCGGCAGCATACGTATTCTTATTCTTAGAGGTATCCAGTTACAAAGTTTGCTTTTATGTACTCCTGTGGCCTAACCTGAAAAGTTCCCCTGTTAAAGGTTTACAGATCTCACAGGAACTCTCTACAGGGCAAAGGATAAGAACTTGGATCAGAAAAGTCCCTTTTCTCAGTCCTTTGATCCTTCTGCTTTCATAGCCCACATTGAGAAGGAAAGAAGAGAGAGAGAAAGAACGAGGACAAACATCACAATTTATTAGTTATCAATTATAACTATATAAGGGGGGACCCAAAAAAGACTGGAATTATATTTTGGAGGGTAGGCCCCTTGTAAGACAGGCTTCCCATGCTAATAAGTGTTCTAGGAACCCATTGGCATTAGTGTAACAGCTAGTGTTGTTGCAAGAGACTGCTTTTTTTTTTTTTTTTTTGGAGAGTCTTTCAAGCATCTGCCCGTTTCATGATGGGTGATTTACACAAACAACCTACCCACATCCCACTGAGTATTCAGTATATTTTGATCAAAGACTGCATGCCCTCCATACTCTACCCTCCATATTCATCCAATCTTGCCCCAAGTGACTTTGTTTTGTTTCCCCGTATTTAAAAAAAAAAAAAAGTCCTCAAAGGGAAATGGTTTTGCCAATGTGGAAGAGGTGAAATAAAAAACAGCAGAAGTACTAAAAGGCATCAAAACTGACAAGTTCAAAAACTGTTTTGAGCAGTAGAAAAAGCATCTCGATAGGTATATTGTATTAAATGGAGAATACTTTGAAGTTGACTAAAGTTTAAACATGTAAGAATGAATACACAATTTTTTAATAAATAAATTCTTTTGGGGGAGGCTCCCTTTTCATATTAACCTATAGTAGCAGTTCTCAAAAGGGAGCAATTTTGCCTTCCAGGAGAATTTTGGCATTATCTAGAGACAGTCTTGCTGTCACATCCATGAGAGGTGCTACTGGTGTCTAGTGGGTAAAGGCCAGGGATGTCACTAAACATCTTTCAATGCATGGGACGGCCACACAGCAAAGAAGTATCTAGCCCAAAATGTCAATATGTCAATAGTGCTGAGGTTGAGAAAGCCTGGCCTGTACAGTTCAGTTTCAACATTGACAATCCATAGGCCTTACTTCATGCCTGTTCCCTTTGCTTTTCTTTTTCCTTTTTTCTTTTATTTTCTTTCTTTCTTTTTTTTTTGTTTTTGAGTTGGAGTCTCACTCTGTCACCCAGACTGGAGTGCAGTGGCCACTCCCAGCCACGGCAGCCTCGACCTGCTGGGCTCCGGCGATCCTTCCGCCTCAGCCTTCTGAGTAGCTGGAATTACAGGCACATGCTACCATGCCCAGCTGATTTTTTATTTATTGTAGAGATGAGGTCTCGCCAAGTTGCCCAGGCAGGTCTCGAGCCCGCGGGCTCAGGCAATCCACTCACCTCGGCCTCCCAAAGCGCGGGATTACAGGCTGAGCCACCGAGCCCGGCCTTTTTTTCTTTTTATGATGCTATGTTCCTGAAAAGTTGACCAGACGATTCCATACCACACCACTACTAATAATAATTATAGCAGTTAACATTTACTGAGCACTTACCATGTGCCAGATAACAACCCTTTAATTACTTAATCCTCTGAGATAGGTATTATTATTTTCATACTCATTTTACAGATTAAAAAACTGAGACTTAGAAAGGTTATATAACTTACTAAATATTACCCAAGTACAAGGTGGAACTGGGATTCAAAGTTAAGCAAGAATGGATTCTAAAGCCATTGTTCTTAACAACCATGCTATTCTACTACATACATAATTTCTCTAGTCTTTTCTTGTCTCTCTAAAATGATTTAAAGTTCTCCAATTCTTGCTAATTTATATAGCACCTTCATAACTTTTTTACTATTACAAACTCTCAATAGCATTATTTTCTTAATGTTTTTATTTAAATCTACTCTCTTTTAACAGAGCCTCATTCTAAGCAACTATGTCTATGAAAGCATACATGAAGCAAACACGTGAAGTTGCCACCCCAAAGCCCTTCAAAGCTTCCTTTTTCCTTGGGTTGAGCCCAGAAAGTTTAAATAATATTTAATTTCTAGAACTCTGGTGGCATCACAGAGCTGCTGCACCAGTCTTGGACTACAGGAGTGGAGTCAGGTTTTACAGGTTCTAAGGTTTATACAGTTTGGGGGAACCTCTAAAAAAAAAAAGAATATAAATTTTTGAAAGCAATTTTGCTAGACCTTTGTAGGAGGCCCATGCAAGTGTTGGGTCCTGGAGCTCATGCTTGATTAGCTTCGTAGGAAATTGCCCTTTGTCTGAATTCCCTGTTATATAAAACACACACACACCCCTGTGTGTTCTGGCCACTGCTCTTTAAGTTTTCTTTTACACACACCTAGAAGCAATTGTGAAGGACACAATGGGCTGGTTATAATTTTTCTAATACACATGAAAAAAGTGCGTAATTAAAATAAAAATCTCCCTGCAAATCATTTCCTATGCCATTGGGAATAATTTTATCCTCTTTGGGAAATAGTGGCCCAGGGGCTTACTGGTGTCCGCTCCAGTAAAGTGACCTCAAGTACAAAGCACAACAAGGCTTCATGAGGGATTTAATTGAAAACCCCAAAAGTAATTAGAACAAGAAACAAACATACACACACCATCCTAATGGGTCTCCAAAACACCACCCACATGAAGATAGAAAGCTGATAGAGAAATGGTAAACAACTCAGCAACAAGGAAGGAGGAAAATCAGAAGATGTATATGGTAAGATTGGATTTCTGAAAAAAATCAGCAATTGAAGGACCAGGTATTACAGAGGTAACTGAAAATAAGACGATTGCTTTAAATTCTGTGTAAACAGCCTCCTCTCCCAAAAATTCTTTTTTTTTTTTAATCAGAGTCTCACTCTATTACCCAGGCTGGAGTGCAGTGGCATGTTCATGACTACTGCAACCCCAACCTGCTGGGCTCAGGCGATCCTTCCGCCTCAGCCTTCCAAGTAACTGGAACTACAAGCATGTGCCACCATGCCAGATAATTTTTTAATTTATTGTAGAGACAAGGTCTCATCAAGATGCCCAGGCTGATTTCGAACCTGTGGGCTCAGGCAATCCTCTCACTTCCCCCTCCCAAAGAGCTGGGATTATAGGCACAAGCTACCACGCCCGCCCTTCCCAAAAGTTCTTTATATGGCTACACGATCATACTTGTGAAGGTAGAATAAAGGCCTTTTAAAGTCATTTAAAGCCTCAAAACATGCATAATATGATCACAGCTATATATTTATATAAAATTATATATAAGTTTTAACTTATTTGTTGTAAAGATACACAAAATCTCAATTTGTTCCTCATACTCTCCCTCTCAGAAAGCTACCAGAAGTGGAACAGGCTGTTGAAAACAAATCCATAAAGAATTGCAGGTGTTCTCTTCTCACTCCAGTCCCCGGCTCTTCTTAAGAGAATGAGCATGAGCTGCTATCTAGCTGTGTAATAAGAGAAGCAAAATGAAATTTTCCAAAGGGGAAAAGATCATTGGTTAACAGTTCCAAAATATTTTCCAGCTGCCCACGGCTTCTCCTCTCCCTACTGCTGTCAGTAACAGCTCAGATTGAATCTGCTTACTTCTTCCGCTCCTCCTGTTACACACGTTGCAGCATAAAGGCAAAGATAAAATGAACAACTAGAAATGAAATGAACATCAGTGTTAACAATCACAGAGTTGGAGTCAGCAGTTGGGTCCAACTGGTTTCAAGGTGATTTCTTCTCAAGTCTGTGGTATTTGGAGGGGGAGCAATATTACAGGAATGAGGAAACAATAGTTATAAAAGATAGAAATTTGATTTACTAAAGTATTAAAAGTCAAACAGATTTACTGATATTTGACCTAGAAACAGTTCTTTTTTGTTGTTGTTATAAGTCATTTTAACTAGTCAGCAGACTCACCAGTTTCAAAAGGAAACAGTGAAGGGCTGACTTTTTAGTTTATGTTCATGTTGTATCTGTTGCCTTTTAACTAGCTATGAAAAGTTAATTACCAAAAAAAAAGTTACCATAGTAATCCAAACTGTAAACAGTAAAATAATCACCACTCCACACTCTGATGGCATCCTCATATCCACTATACATTCCTTTTAATTTTTTGTTTGAAATAAGTTATTTCCCACATCTTACATGTGATGTGATAATGTCAAAATACCTCGGTCCTAAATGCAGCTCCACCATCCACCACTATGAGTAAATATCACAGATCTCAATTTTCTAATGTAAAATAATGTCTATAATGATTTCCAATTCTTCTTCCAACTCTAGCATTCTATAATAAATTGCTTGCATAAAAAATTTACAAATAGACGTCAGGCACAGTGGCTCACACCTGTAATCCCAGCACTTTGGGAGGCCAAGGTGAGAGAGGATTGCCTGAGTCCAGGAGATGGAGACCAGCCTGGGCAACATGGCGAGACCTCGCCTCTATAATAAATAAAAAAATGAACCAAGCGTGGTGGCACATATCTGTGGTCTCAGCTACTCAGGAGGCTGAGGTGGAAGGATCGCCTGAGCCCATCAGGTCCAGGCTGCAGTAGCCACTGCACTTCAGTCTAGGCAACAGAGTGAGACCCCGACTCAAAAAAAAAAGTAGTACTTTGTTTCAGAACTTTGTACTATAACTTAATGAAATGCAGAGAGTATAAAGAGTTGAGGAGAGAGACACATTAATACTGAAAACTTTGGGTTTTTTCCCCCTAAAAGAGTATACATTCATTCTTTCTGGACTGAGGGAAACTCTGTCCAGAAAGGACACAGTTAGGGCACAGTTAGTAGAGAGATATTAAAAAGACCCAGAGAAAGGCAACTGCAACCTCACTGAAAGTTTGAAATCACTCAATTATGCATTACACACCAACTCCAATCTGATGAGTTTTTTGCCTAGAGAAACCTCAAGCCTAGTTAATTGAAAGAATTAAATCCCTGTTGCGAGTTTTTCACATCTCACTCCAGAGCCTGGACAACAGAATCACTGGGCTGGGTGTGGTGGCTTATGCCAATCCCAGCACTTTGGAAAATTGAGACAAGAGGATCACATGAGGTCAAGAGTTTGAGGCCAACCTAGGCAACGTAGTGAGATCCCATATCTAAAATAAATAAGCAAACAAACCAAACCAAGCCATTTAGGCTAACTTCTTTCAGTGTCTACCTAGAACTTGGTTTTGCCATCACATTGGCCCTCTCGTATCTACCCTTCTCCAGATGTCTGGTGGCAACAGACTCAGAAACAGTGTCTCCATCATCCACTAAATGAGCTGAGCCTAGACAGGAGGGGGTTTCCTAACATTCTCTTAGAAAATGTTGTTTTCACTGATAACACAGAAATACAAAGGACCATAAGAAACACCATAAACAATTATATGCCAAAAACTGGATAATTCAGAAGAAAGATATTTCTAGACACATACAACCTACCAAGGCTGAATCATGAAGAAATAGAAAATCTGAACAGACCATTAATGAGTAAGATTGAATCAATAAAAAAAAAGTATCCCATCAGCCTGTAGTTCCGGCTACTAGGAAGGCTGAGGCGGAAGGATCGCCAGAACCCAGCAGGTCAATGCTGAGGTGGCCATGAGCATGACACTGCACTCCAGCTTGGGCGACGGAGTGAGACTCCAACTCAAAAAAAAAAAAAGTATCCCATCAGAGAAAAACCCAGAACCTGGTGACTCCACTGCTGAATTCTACTAACATTTAAAGAAGAACTAATATCAATTCTTCTCAGACTTTTCTGGAAAAATGAAGTGGAAGGGATACTTCCAGATTCATCCTAGCAGGCCAGTATTCCCTGATACTAAAGCCAGACAAGAACACTACAAGAAAAGAAAATTACAGGCCAATATTCCTAATGAATAGAGATACAAAAATCCTCAACAAAGTATTAGCAAACCTAACTCAGCAACCTATTAAAAGAATTATTCGCCGTGATTAAGTGGAATTTATCCCAGGGAGGCAAGAATGGTTCAGCATGATCATCTCAATAGAAGCAGAAACAGAATTTGACAAATTCACAATCTTTTTATGATAAAGGCTCTCAATACATTAGGTATAGCAGGAAGGTACCTCCACACAATAAAGGCCATATGTGACAAATCCACAGCTAAAATCATATTCATTGATGAAAAACTGAAATCTGTTTCTGTAAGATCAGGAACAAGACAAGGATGCTCACACTCACCACTACTTTTTAATACAGTACTGGAGTCCTAGACAGAGCAATGAGGCAAGATTTTTCTAAAGCATCCTAATAGGAAAGGAAGAAGCTAAATTGTCTATATTTGCTGCTGACATGATGTTGTATATAGAAAATCCTAGCCGGGCTCGGTGGCTCAGCCTGTAATCCCGCGCCTTTGGGAGACTGAGGTGAGTAGATTGCCTGAGCCCGCGGGTTCGAGACCCACCTGGGCAGGCGAGACCTCATCTCTACAATAAATAAATAAAAAAAATAAAAAAAATTAGCCGGGCGTGGTAGCGCGCGCCTGTAATTCCGGCCACTCGGAAGGCTGAGGCGGAAGGATCGCCGGAGCCCAGCAGGTCGAGGCTGTGGTGGCCGGGAGCGGCCACTGCACTCCAGTCTGGATGACAGAGTGAGACTCCAACTCAAAAAAAAAAAAGAAAATCCAAAAGACTTCACCAAAACACTATTAGAACTGATAAATTTAGTAAAGTTGCAGGATACAAAATCAACATACAAAAGTCAGTAACATTTCTGTATGTGGCTAATGTACTATCTGAAAAAATTCAGTGAAAATGATCCCATTTAAAATAGCAATGAAAATAAAATTAAATACTTAGGTGGAAGTTTAACAAAGGAGGTGAAATGCCTGTATACTGAAAATTATGAAACATTGATGAAAGAAACTGAAGAAAACAAATAAATGGAAAGATATTCAATGTTCATAAGTTGGAAGACTTAATATTGTTAAAACACTCATACTACTCAAAGCAATCTACAAATTTAATGCAGTTTCTATCAGAATTCCTATGTCATTTTTCACAGAAATAGAAAAACAACTTTTAAATTCATATAGAACTGCAAAAGATCCTAAACAGCCAAAACAATCTTGAGAAAAATGAACAAAACTAGAGGCATCACACTCAAAATACATTATAAACTGACTGTAATCAAAACAGCATGGTATCAGCATAAAAACATACACATCGAAAAATGGAACAGAATGATCAACTGATTTTCAACAAAGTTGCTCCAAACACACAATGCAAAAAGGACAGCTTCTTCAATAATACTGTAGAAAAAATTACATATCTACATGCAGAAGCATGAGATTGGGTCTTTGTGTCACACCATACACAAAAGTCAACTTAAATGTAAGACCTAAAACTATAAAACTACTAGAAGAAAACAATCTCCATAACACTGGTCTAGGCAAGTTTTTTTTATCTGACCCTGAAAGTACAAAGGGGACAGAGGGGATGGCATCAAACTAAAAAGCTTCTAGTCCGACCGTGGTGGCTCACACCTGCAATCCCAGCACTTTCAGAGGACAAGGAGAGAGAATTGCTTGAACCCAGAAATCCAAGACCACCCTGGGTGAGACCTCATCTCTTCAAAAAATCAAAAAATTAGCCAGGTGTGGTGGTGCATGCCTGTAGTCCCAGCTACTCAGTAGACTGAGGCAAAAGGATCACCTGAGCCCAGAAAGTCAAAGCTGCAATGAGCTGTGATTGAGTCACTGCACTCCAGTCTGGGCAACGGAGTGAGACCTCCAACTCAAAAAGCAATGCAAAACAAGACAAAACAAAAGCTTTTGCACAGCAAAGGAAATAATTAACATAATGGGAGAAAATATTTTCAAATTATACATCTGACAAGAGGTTAATACCCAAAATATATATAGAACTCAAACTAGTCATTAGCAAGAACACAACCCAATTTTTTAAATGAGTAAAGGATATGAACAAATACTTCTCAAAAGAAGACATACAAATGATTAACAGATATATAAAAAAGTATTCAGCATCACTAATGATTAGGGAAATTAAAACCCCAATGAGATAATCGCCTCACACTTGTTAGACTGGCTTTTATCAAAACGAAGAAAGAGAATTGTTGAGGATGCAGAAAAAAAGGAATCCTTGTGCACTGTTGGTGGAATTTAAACCATTATGGACAACCATTATGTAAAACATCATGAACTTTCCTCAAAAAATTTAAAAAAGAGCTATCATATGCTCCAGTGACCCCACTTCTGAGTATATATCCAAAGGAATTGAAATAAATATGTTGAAGAAGTATCTTTATTATAGCCAGGTGCAGTGGCTCATGCCTGTAATCCCAACATTTTGGGAGACCAAGGTGAGAGGATTGCATGAGCCCAGAGGTCTGAGACCACCCTGGGCAACTTGGTGAGATCAAGTCTCTATAAATCAACAAATCAGTGGGTTCAGTAGCCTGCATCTGTAGTTCTGGCTACTCTGTTTAAGCCCTGGACCATGATCCGGCACTTAACTCCTAGTTGATTAGCCCTGCTACTCTCAGTATATACTCTTTACAATTCAGCTGGACCCAAGGCCTACAAGTCCTTTTAAAGCTTCTCCATAAAGCCACAAACCACATGAGGGGAATAATCTGAACAATTGTTCAGAACAAATGCCTGAGATAGTGAGGTTCCTGACTCCTGTAAGTATGGTTTGTGGGATATCTGATGTTAACCCACTCTTGGTCATGAAGAAAGGGAGGAAGTTGTAAATATTGTTTTATGTCTCTACACTGTTGGTGGGAGTGCAAACTAGTACAACCTCTGTGGAAAACAGCATGCTGATTCCTAAAAGATTTAAAAATTGACCTTCCATATGACCCAGCAATCCCCCTTCTGGGAATATACCCAGAGGAACTCAAGTCATTCTACAAAAAAGACACCTACACACACATGTTTATTGCAGCATTATTCACACTAACAAAAACCTGGAACTAACCAAGCTGCCCGTCAAAACTGGACTGGATTTAAAAAAATGTGGTACACGTATACAATGGAATATTATGCAGCCATAAAGAAGGACAAACATATGGGCTTTGCAGCAACTTAGATGGATTTAGAGTCTATCATAGTCAGTGATCTATCACAGAAACAAAAAGTTGAGTACCACATGTTCTCACTCATAAGCGGACCCTGAACATTTATCATAATACTATAAGAAAGGGATTGGCAGTAGCCGGAAACTGCCAAGGAATAGAGGTGGGGCAAATAACATCAATAAGGGTAACTGATCTCAAGCCAGGCAAAGTGAGGACCAAAGGGAGACCCAAACTTTACCTGTACGATGATCACTTATCTACCTAATCCTGAATTGTGTCCCACGTCTTTAAAATAAATAAAAATAAATTTTAAAAAATTATACTGTTTCCCCTCAAGCAGCTCCCCAAGGCCCACAGTAGTGGTTACTACAAACAAATGCCACTTCTTGAGTGTAAGTGGCCTGTAACATTGGTTTCCTCTATGGCAAATGGCCCATGACTGAAGAAAGGAATTCTTGGTTCTACTATAGTCTTATAAATGGAAAACACAAGAGTCCATCCCCACTCCCAAAAAATGAATACCTGCTTTCTTCATGGAGATTATTCACAGAAAATAGCACCTATTGAACAACTTTGATACCAAAAAAGATAAATATCAGTGAAAGGAAGACAAAACATTCTCTTTTTTTTGATTTGCAGTCTCACTCTATTGCCCAGGCTGGAGTGCAGTGGCACACTCAAGGCCACCCCAGCATCCATCTGCTGGGCTCTGCTGATCCTTCCACCTCAGTCTTACAAGTAGCTGGAACTACAGGCATGCACCACCATGCCTAGCTAATTTTAGATGCAGATTTTTTTTTTAAGTTGGAATCTCACTCTCATCCAGGCTGGAGTGCTGTGTCATGCTCAGTCACCCCAGTGTCAACCTGCTGGACTCTGACAATCCTTCTGCCTCAGCCTTCCAAGTAGTCGGAACTACAGGCACGCACTACCACACCTGGCTAATTTTTGATTTATTGTAGACACGAGGTCTCGCCAAGTTGGCCAGACTGGTCTCGAACCCATGGACTCAGGCAATCCACTCACCTCGGCCTCCCAAAATGCTGAGATTACAGGCTGAGCCACTGAGCCCGGACTATTTCTGTTTGTTTGTTTGTTTGTTTTTTGAGTTGGAGTCTCACTCTATCACCCAGACTGGAGTGCAGTGGCTGCTCCCAGCCACCGCAGCCTCGACCTGCTGGGTTCTGGCGATCCATCCGCCTCAGCCTTCCAAGTAGCTGGAACTACAGGCACGCGCTACCATGCCCGGCTAATTTTTTGGTTTATTGTAGAAATGAGGTCTCGCCAAGTTGCCCAGGCAGGTCTCGAACCCGTGAACTCAGGCAATCCACTCACCTCAGCCTCCCAAAGGTGCGGGATTACAGGCTGAGCCACCGAGCCCAGCTGCCCGGACTATTTCTAATGATATAGCTGCCTTTGCTCATTCTCCTACATACTTAAGTTCTGAGTAAATGTAATTTTATTTGACTAAAAAATATTATTGCAATACTAGATTCATAAAAGTAATTGGAACTGTATTTGTTCATTTTCTACTCACTAATACTTTGAGAAATCTTGGCCGCTTAAAACTTTCCAAGCATAATTTTGGAGAAATAAAGCTACCTGCCAAGAACTCAATTGATTCAAGCCATCCTAATTATCTCTGCACTAGGCTGCTACCGAATGGTGTCTATTTTTATAAAACAAAGATTTTTAAGAGGAAATATTTTCCCTGCAAGTCTATTCAAACCATCTTGTCCTTCTTGGAAAGAGACAGACATAATCCTCCTCCCATTATTTAGCACTATTATACTAGTTGTCCCTCTGAACACCAAAATACACTGGAATTGTCCACTGAGGAAGCACCAGCATGTTTCTCTGAATGTTTGGGTTATCTAAAAACTGGTCCAGGTCAAAGCGAAAGATGTCATCTGTGGGTCATGCCAAAAGAGCTGAACAGCACTGTGTGAAAACATGAAAACAGCTAGGAATAGGGAGACCTGGGTTCCAGCCCCACCACTGCCTGTAACTGCATGTGTGTCCTTGAGCAAGTCTGTTGGGCCTTTGTGAGTCTGTTTCATCATCTGTCATAGAGGATAATAAAATGGGCCCTTCAAACTATGCAGTGTTGCTATGCATCTCTAATAAAAGTATATGGGCCAGACTCGCTGGCTCAGTCTGTAATCCCAGCACTTTGGAAGGCCAAGACAAGTGGATTGGCTGAGTCTGCGGGCTCGAGACCAGCCCAGACAACTTGGTGAGGTCTCGTCTTTACAATAAATGAAAAATTAGCCAGGCATGGTAGCACACACCTGTAGTTTCAGCTACTTGGAAGGCTGAGGGGAAAGGATCGCCGGAGCCCAGTGGGTCAATGCAGGGGTGACCGTGAGTGTACCACTGCACTCCAGCCTGGGCTACAGAGTGAGACTCCAACTCAAAAAAAAAAAAAGAAAGAAAGAAACAAGTATATCAAAGTACTTTGAAAAGTTTAGATCTCTGTACAAATGCCAGGTTACAATCACACCTGAGTTAAATATCATTATATTTGGAGGAGACAGTTATTTCGTTCCAAAAATTTCTACAACCTAAATCATACTTGCTTCATTCCATGGTGCATAATCTGAAATAGCTGCTTGGTGCTTCATTGGTGGAAAATGTCCCACATCATCCTATAAACAAGTTGTTTCACTATTATTTTCTTTCACAGTGTTTTTCCATTCAAATCCACAGTTGAGCGATTCAAGCCACGTGTGTGAGCCCTCTGTCTTCTGTTGACAGGGCTCACAGTGGAGATGGGAGAATAGAAAGCAGAAAAGAGTGAAGCCATCCCTTTGACTTTCCAACAGAGGCCATGCCCAGAATCTGTCCTAACCTCATTAGCTTCTCCTATTGGTGAAAATACTCTCTGTTTCAGCTTTCATCACTGCCTTAAAGACATATCACCCTGACCAGCAGACTGATCATAGTGTTGTCAGGGGCCTCAGCAGTTTCACTCACCTGTTTATATTGTCACAGCCATCCAAATTGCCACAGTGAGGTCAGCCAGAGAGATGTGCAGCCTTTCCCCTGCACTTTCTTTTCTTTGAGTTGGAGTCTCACTATATCGCCCAGGCTGGAGTGCAGTGGCTAGCTTGCAGCCACCACAGCCTCTAACTGCTGTGCTCAGGTGATCCTTCTGCCTCAACCTTCTAAGTAGCTGAAACTGCAAGCACTCTCCACTGTGCCTGGCTAATTTCTTGATTTATTGTAGAGACCAGGTCTCGCCAATTTGCCCAGGCTGGTCTCCAACCGCTGGGCTCAGACAATCCTCTCGCCTCCACCTCCCAAAGTGCTGGAATTACAGACATGAGCCACCATGCCCGGCCTCCCCAGCTCTTTCAACAAGAGCCCACCTCATGCCCTCCTCTGCCCACCATTCCTCAGCCTGTGTTCGCAGGTCCTCATTTTTTGCCTAGCACACACAAACATTATTATTTCTTTTTCTCCTCTCCAGCAGGGGAACAAAGATAAGTTGCCACATGCAAACACAATTCTTCCTGCAGTTCAGACCTAAGAAATGTCTAATATTCCCAGGAGAATTTTTCTGATCTTAAATGAGTATCCAAAGTGACTTTGGTTGTAGTCAGTAATTAGCTCTAAAGTCACCGATTTCATTTGTCTGTAATCAAAATTAGGGTGACAGGAATATTCTCTTGGCAGTTGGCCAGCCCTCCCAGAATCATTGCTCTGTCTTCAGGTAAGCATACAGTTCAGGTTTTGAGAGCCCTGGTGACTCTATAATACCTTTCCAAGGCTAGAAGTTCTGAGAGCATTTTGGGAAGGTTACCACGTTGTGTTCCTATAAGTAAAAACTCCAGTATGCCAGATTACAAGGCAAATACATTATATCAAAAAATAAGTCCTTCAGCAGCATGTGAGAAAATGCATACCATTCTTCTCTTGGTCACTATTTTTCAAAAGAACAGCCTGTCCTTTAAAATCGTTGCTTTCTAGTGAAATGCAATAGCTCACGCCTATAATCTGAGCACTTTGGGAGACCAAAGCTGGAAAGTTGCTTAAGCCCAGTCATTCAAGACCAGCCTGGGTAGCATAGTGATACCTCTTCTCTGCAAAAAATAAATTTAAAAAATACCTGGGCATGGTGGCACACACCTGTGGGCCCAGCTGCTAGGGAGGCTGAGACAGAAGGATCACCTGAGTCCAGGAGGTCAAGACCATGCAAAGCATGATCGTGCCACTGCCCTTCGGCCTGGGTGACAGAGTGAGATACCTTTATAAATAGAGGGAGGGAGAAAAAAAAATTATTGTTTTCCATGGCAACTTCCTCTACACTGAGAGTCACAGTAGGCCCAAGAAAACCCATAACTTTTACTCCCAAAGTTGCTATTTCAAGCATCTCGGATAACCATAGGCCAGAACAGCTTTCTCAGCCTTTCTGTAGTAAGAAAGGGTCTTTGGAGAAGTCAATGAGAACAGCTCATTTAGGTCTTTTGTGGTCAGTTTGGGAAAACAGATCAAAATATTTTATAAAGTAGCAGAATAAGACACAATGAATTTTTACCTCGGCACAAAGTCATTGCTGAAATCCCAGAACACTAAAAGGTTTCCCTGTAGTAGTGCTAGTCCACATTTTGGAAAGCTAGAGGGAAAACACTAAAAAATAATTTCCTTGTTCAAAGAATTATTTATCCTTGGGTAGAGCTGCAAGGCTAGTAGCATTTCATAATGGAACCCCTTGGAAATAATTTGAAACAAAATAAGCTACATTCATTCCCTCATTCATTATTCCAGGGATCCCCAGCCCCTGGGCCACAGACCAGGACCAGTATGTGGTCTGTTAGGAACAGGGCCACACAGCAGGGGAGAGCAGCAGGTGAACAAGTGAAGTTTCATCTGTAGTTATAGCCACCCCTCATCACTTGCATTACTGCCTGAGTTCCATCACCTGTCAGATCAGTGGTGGCATTAGATTCTCATAGGAGAGCAAATCCTATTGTGAACTGCACATGTGAGGAATCTAGGTGGCATGCTCCTTATGAAACTCTAATGCTGCCACTGATCTGCACAGTAAATGTAATGCGCTTGCATCATTCCAAAACCATCCCTCCTCCCCAACCCTGTCCATGGAAAAATCGTCTTCTGCAAAAGTGGTCCCTGATGCTTAAAATGTTGGAGACCGCTGCTATTCAACAATTATGTATTGAACACCTACTATATGCCAGACTCTTTAGGGACTCCATGGGGTTTCCAAAGATTAATCAGTCATGCCTGGATCCCAAACTGTAGGATAATTTGACCGAACTGGTGGAAGAGGAAAACATCAGCACTAGCAGCATCAATATAAAAGTTCTTGTTTATTAAGTGCTAGGGACTTTGCTAGGGATCCTCATTTAATCCTTCCAACAACAACACCAGGGAGGCACAAATGAAGTCAGTGAGATTCAGGGACTTCTGGTTGATTGGAGAGCATACACAGCCAGTGTGTGGCAAAGTCAAGATGCAAGGCCATTCTGATCCCAAAGCCAGTTGAGCACCATAAGGTCCATGGAGAGAAAGCAGACTGGCAATTCTAAAAAGGGAGAAATTACACCTCAACCTTTCTGTAACTTGGGGTATCAGAAGCTATGTCCACCTCAATGTGGCGGTGTCACCTTAATACACATTTTGCATACAACTTTCTTCAGCCTAGGAATGAACCTGGCAGTTTACTTCAATACCTCATGCACACTTGTAATTTTTGTAAGAATTACTTATTGAGTGTCGTAACATCTTCAGATGGGTTACTTCATTCCAACCTCTCCTGTGGCAATCAGTACCACTCTTATCAAGACTGCTAAATGTTTTTAGTCTGCCCACTTTCCTGGGTCCCCTTCCTCTTTTTTAGGGGAAACATTTGCTACATGGTTCCCATGGGGTTAACATATACCTGTCCTTCCCCAAGAACATTATGAATCCAGATAACCAGAATAGTCCCTTCCCACTGACCACAGTGATTGGTTCAGATATAGGCATGGGACCTCCACAGACCAATTCATCTGGAAAACCAAGAAAGAGAGTCTCTTGCCACTGGGTGGTAAACTGGAAGAGTGTGAGTTCAGAGCTCCATTTGCCATCTTTGCCCAAACAAACAAGCCAAGGGACAGAGTGCACCCTGCCAACATCATTGAGCCATTAAGTGCATTCTCTCCATATGCTTGTTTGAGTTGAGTTTCTGTTATTAGAAATCACGAAAAATTCTAATACATTAAGGAAGTTGTCTACAAATTTCTTTGATGATGTGTGCCCTATCACTAAAAGTTTTTTATCACCCTCAATATGTTTATATTTAGTATATACTTGTATTGTTGTGTAAACATATTAAATAATTATAAAGCATACATAAAACCTATGCATTATAAAAGGATGATTAAAAGCTAAATATAAATGAAAGTTAAATGTTTTCTCTCTGAACGTCTTTGAGTTATCTTGCCAAGACTCTGAATGGTCACATCCACTTTAGAGACCATTTAATTAAAGAAGAATATCGACCTAATGGTCTACAAACTGAAGCCATACTGGAAGACTTTTCTTCAAAACTCAAATGTTCTGTCAATAATCTAACTGTAATCCAACATAAGCCCTCAGAATCAAATACTTCTGTTATAAGCAGATACCAGATTATTAGTTTTGAAGTATGCATTTAAATTGCAAATATTTCAAAGTGCAACATCCAGAACTCAATGGAAAGGGAAAATTATCTAAAAAATAATTATGGACAGAGCTATGTCTACTATCTTCTACCTAGAAAGCAAGCAGAAAGAGATGCTTTTCAATTTCCTGAGGTTTATGCTAGAGGCAATCAATACAATAAGAAGACTGGTGGCGAGAGTGTCAAGGCCCATGTTTATGAATAAATATCCATCTTTACTCATATCAAGTGCTCAATAAAATTTTCTGAATAGAGTTAGGAGGATAGAAGAGGTTGAGCAGTACTGAGAGGAAAATCAGAGCTCAGGTCTTAGTAAATGGAGCAGTTTCTATTGGTGATGCCCTCAAGGTTATTGCTTTGCTGGTGAATGACAATAATCATTGTGATGTCAGATCGGGTGTAGTGTGTTGCTCTGTGAATTCTTTGACTCTGCCACAGAAAAGAATTTCAGAGGGAGTCCAAAGTGCAATTTAAAACAGAATTTATTAGAAAGAGGCATGCTTAAGGGAGAGCATGAGTCCCTTAGGGAGGTCATGTCATTGCCTTTGACAAGAAGCTTTATATGCTTTTGCAATGATGATTAAGCAAACCATGAGGTAAGAGCAGAGGGCTGCAGGTATCTTGTCACAAGTTTTGTTTTTTTTTTAAAGATGCAAGATACAATTCAGGGTTAGATATACAAATGGTCGTTGTACAGGTAAAGTTTGGGCCTCACTTTGGTCCCCACATCACCTGGTTTGAGATCAGGCACCCTAACTGGTAAAGTGAGTCACGAGTTTTGATTACCTTATCTCAAACTTTAGGTTCACAAGGACTTTCTAAATAATTAAAGCTATTGCCTAACTAGATTTGGGCTTTTCTTAGAACACCGTGTCTGTGTTTTCCTGTTACTTCTGTGATTTACTGCACTGGTATTTCCACATTCCAACCCCCAAGGTGGTCAAGATTGATATGACTGGTTGGTTGGGTGAAGGTTGTGTACGGAGAAGAAAGATGTCTGAATGCTACCCTATTTTAATTTAGATCTGCCCAAGAAAACCTGCCTCAGTACTTCTAAACTATGTTAACTATGCCACTCTCAATTGGTAGGGATGGAAGTCATTGACCTTGGATGATGAATAGCTCAATAGCATTTTGGTGTTTTTTTTTTAACTTTTAATTTTTTTATTTTAAAGATGTGGGGTACAATTCAGGGTTAGGTATACAAATATTTATTATGCAGGTACCCTTGTTGATGAGATGTGTCCCCACTTCCCCAGGCAGATTCTCACTACCGCCAATCCCTCTTCCCCGCCCCCCTCTTGGCAGTTTCCCACTACTGCGAATCCTTTTCTTATAAGTATTATGATAATTGTTCAAGGTTTGCTTATAAGTGAGAACATATGATACTCAGTTCTTTGTTTCTGTGGAAGATCTCTCAGTATTATAGACTCTAAGTCCATCCAGGTTGCTGTGCAGTTCATGATTTTGTTCTTCTTTATGTCTGTATAACATTCCATCATGTATGCACCAAATTTTTTTTATCCAGTCCTCTTTTGATGGACAGCACGATTGGTTCCATGTTCTTGCTACTGTGAACAATGCTGCAATAAACATATGTGTGCAGGTACCCTTTTTATAGAGTGATTTGAGTTCATCTGGGTATTTTCCCAATATGGGAGTTGCAGGGTCATATGGAAGATCAATTTTTAGATCTTTTAGGAATAGCCACACTGTTTTCCACAGAGGCTGTTCTAGTTTACACTCCCACCAACAGTGCAGAAGTGTCCCATTTTTGCCGCAACCCCTCCAGCATCTGTTGTTTTTTGAGTTGCTGATGATGGCCATCCTGACTGGAGTTAGGTGGTATCTCAGTGTGATTTTAATTTGCATTTCTTTGATGACTAGTGAGGCTGAGCTTTTTTTCATGTATCTGTGGCTGCTCCTATGTCTTCTTTTGAGAACTGTCTATTCATATCTTTTGCCCACTGTGTAACGGGGCTGTTTGTTTTTTTCTTTTTGGCACGTTTGAGTTCCTTGTAGATCCAAGATGTTAGGCCTTTGTCAGACACACAGTTGGCAAATATTTTTTCCCAGTCTGTGGGCTGTCTCCCCACTCTCTCCATGGTTTCTTTGGCTTTGCAGAAGCTTGTCAGTTTCATGAGGTCCCATTTATCTATCTTATCTCTTATGGCATGGGCACTTGGGATTTTAATCAGGAATTTGTTGCCAATTCCAACTTCCATAGGGTGTCTCCTGCATTTTCTAAGGCTTTTATAGTTTGAGGTTTAGGTCTTTGATCCACTTAGAGTTGATTTTTGTATATGGTGTTAGGTAGAGATCTTGTTTTAACCTTCCACATGTGGTCAGCCCTTTTCCCAGCACCATTTACTGAATAGGTTCTCCTCTCCCCAGTCGTTGGTGATGGAGGCTTTGTCAAAGACAAGTTCGTTGAGAAATTGCTCAATAGCATTTCAACACCATTGTTGGAACCTTCTTTGCCCTCCCTATGGAATTAATTTTCTCAAAACTCAGCTCTGGCTCTCAACACACTGTATCATACTGTGGCAATCATCAAGCTCTTTTGCCTGGTTGTAAGCATTTTAACTACATTTCATCATCTCTGCATCCCTAATGTTTGCTTATCACGGGACTGAGCAGCTTCTGTGATCAACAATTGCATGTATTACCCAGTTTAGAGCCAGAAAAACAAATTGATTTGAGGCTTTTGTCTGGCAAGCGATAAAACAGAACAAACTCCAGTGTCTCAATTCTCAGCTGAGAGAACTTTCTCATCTCTATCTGAAGACAGAAAGAGGAGAAGAATTGATAAGCCTTATACGGATGGCTTTAAACTCATGTATAGTAAAACCTGCAGCCTGGGTCTACTGCTGCAAAAGGAAAGAGATGCTTTCTCAATAATTCATTAAAATAAAGGCAATAAAATACAAGCAAATATTCAATACATGTGATAAGCACTTTACATTCATCAACAAAAAAACACATTTACAGATATGAAAACTGAGAGTTACAGAGGTCAAATAACTTGCTCAAGCTGACAGAATCAGAATTCAAACAGAATTGTGTGACTTCAAAGGTATGCTCGGTGAGAACTTTCACTTGTTAAGCAGCCCTCTCTTCTCTAGACTGCTCTGGCTCTAGTCCCTCTCAACCAGGATCCGAAATCCAATCCCTAGGTCTGCCTGGACATTCTGCAGTTCTACGCCTCTAGGCTTGATAGGACAGCGCCTTTAGGACTCCCTGTAGGGAATCCTGATTCTAGCAACTCTCTGCTGCCCCCTCCTGGTTCTAGAAGCAAAGACGTGATCATTTCAACCTAATCAATCCTTTACCAGCAGTCCAATGCCACATATTTAACTTTAAATTTCTAGAAGCCACATTAACAAAGTAAAAAGACATAGATGAAATTAATTTTCATGATTTTTTTACCCTTACATATCCAAAATATTATCATTTCAATACCAAAAATTAATAATATTTTACATACTTTTCCATCAAAATCTGATACGTATTTTACAGTTATAACTCATTATAATTTGGACTAACCACCTTTCTTTTTTTTTTTTAAGACAAGGTCTCATTCTGTCACCCAGGCTAGAGTGCAGTGGCACAATCACGACTCACTGCAGTCTCAAACTCCTGGGCTCAGGCAATCCTTCTGCTTCAACTATCCAAGTAACTGGGACTACAGGAGAACATCCCATACCCAACTCATTTTTGTATTTTCTGTAGAGATGAAGTCTCACTATGTTGCCCAGGTGGTCTCAAACTCCTGGGCTTATACAGTCTTCCTCTCGGCCTCTCAAAGTGCTGGGATTATAGGTGTGAGTCACCACTGACCCTAGCCACTTTTTAAGTGCTCAGTCATCACACATGACTAGTGGCGACTGTAGTTGACAACTTACCCTGAGAAACGAAATCCACTCTTCATGTCTGATGAAATTAGTAAAGTGATTCCCATCCGGAAAGTAAATGGCACTTCCAAATTTAAATACTTAGTTAATGTGTTCCACCAAATCAAACTGAATTACAAAAGAAGTATGTTACTTGAAAGGCAATTTTATATAGGAAGGAAAGCACAGGATTTATAGTCACAATCTCAAGTTCAAATCCCAGCAAAACAATGAAATCCTCATTAACTGTAATAATGAGAAATTAAGCATATGTCTAAATTTCCCTCACTAAGATAATGAATAACAAGTTGTGGTACATTTCCATGATGGAATGTTATACAACATTTGAATTAATAAACAGGATTTATTAGGTGGGTGCAAAAGTAACTACGGTTTTGGACTGTGAATTTTAAATCATTATAACTAGGCTTAAACACATCTTTATTAATCAAAAAAGAAACACATTTTTGCCAACAAGAAAATAGAGTACAGTGTGAAAGGGGAGACCTTAACTGTATTTGCAATGATTTATTTAAAAGAAGGAGGAGGAGAAGGAAAAAAATTCTAAGGCCAAAATTTGGGCAGTTAACAAATGACTAACATCAGGAAGTCCCTTGCCCAAAGAACACTATTTGTTCAGCCTCTCTCCTATTAATTTTGAGGAAGTAAAGCCAGCATGTGCAATTCTTAACCTAGAGAGTTTCTAGGCAAGTTCCTACCCATCTTCTCACAAGGCAATCCTGTCCTTCAATGGCACTGGCTTAGAGGTTAGAGTAGTGCAAAGGGGTGGTGGCTGAATTTTGAACTTACTACCTAGACAATGATGCAAGTTCAATGGAGCATGAAAAGGAGTGCCTCCACAATTTGCTCAATCTGTAGGATTTCTACTCAGAGCTGTACACAGAGTAAGAAATTTTACAGTAATTAGTGCAAAGTTACTTGTCCTGCAGGCGTTTGGATTTTAATACAGTGCTTATAGAGGATTTATTCCTAGCCATATTTTTTAATCAACATTTCCTAACCCATCTGTGCTTCTGCAGTCAGGTTTCTAATGCTGAAGTCCTAGACTATTTCCATTTGTTCCATTATAATTATGCAAAACTGCATGTTTTGTTCTGTCTGATCCCAGTTCAATTTAAACACTGATTAAATGGGAAATAAATTAATGTGGTGCAAGTGTTGATGGAATCAACATAAACTGGCACTTACCCCCTGGAAACAAACCATCCACTAATGAATTAATTGTACTCTTTATTTGGGGGATAACATTAGATGTAATAACATGGAGCATACACACATTCACAAGCCCAAATGGGCATGTTAACAGAATAACAGTAGATTAAGTTAATTTCAAGAAGTTCTCTAGCACAGGATATGCAGGATCTCATTCGAAAAATAGAGTCCCATAAAAGAAGAAAATATATGCTCCACTTTGCCCATTTGACAATACCTTGTCCTTCCAAGATAATGTGACTTTTAATCAAAGACAGTGGGGATGATTAATGCCCCTGATGAAGAATAAGTATGCATTCTAAGTAATAGAAATTCCAGATGGTCACCAGAGAAAATTCCTGCAGAAATCACAATAGTCTTTCACAAACCAGCATAATGCCACTGGCCCTGGGCTCCCTGCAGATAAAATTTGGGGGTTCATTAAGGTAATTTATGGCTAATCTTTATTTCCATGTTGGTCTTAAAAAGAGTAGTTAAATGAGCAAGCCCATTATAAGACCCTTATAAACCACACTATTTCAACCCCAATAGTGAGACAGTTAATTGCACCACAGCTTTTCTAGAGATGAGCCTGGATTGGACCCACCAGGGTTCTCAGCATTTGAGGCATTCACTATGCACTCTGCTTTGGGGATCCTTGTTGAAAGATGGAAGAGGTCCCCCTAGCTTCCTGTGACTAGAGTTCATGAACTTCTAAGAACATACTATTCAAAATATGGAACAATGGTTTCCCTGGATGGATATAGCTCATATTTAAGTGGGCAAATGTATCAACCCAAGTTATGGAAGTAAACCAGGCCCAGGTATAACCCAGGTTCTATTCAAATAAAGGCATCACAGAGACAGGCATTCAGGTGTACACCAGTAAGGAGGGCAGTGGGAAAAGGAAAAAAAATGCCCAAAACTTTTCAGAAAAAAATTTTCAGGCCAAGATGAGTCCAAAATTTAGCACTGAATTTTTAAAAATATTTATTAGTTTTTGCATCAGTGTCTCACTCTGTCACCTAGGCTGGAGTGCAGTGGCATGATCACAGCTACCATAGTCTTGACCAGCCTTCCAAGTAGCTGGAAGGACAGGTGCACTCCACCATGCCCGGCTAATTTTTTTTTTTCTAAATGTAGAGACGTGGTCTTGTCAAGTTGCCTAGGCTGGTTTCACCCCTGGTCTCAGGCAATCCTCTCGCCTCCACCTCCAAAAGTGCTAGGATTATAAGTGGGAGCCACTACACTCAGCTAGCACCACATTTTAAAATAGTTTTTGTTTGTTTCTAGTTACAAAGTTAAAACTTTTCACTTAAAATAAAATCGAAATTAGCACACAAAGAAAAATGACACTTAAAACATCCTTGGTCCTATTTATTCAAAAGTATTCATCCTTTCAAGGCTGTAATTGTTTAAGAGCAGTATTTCTCAACAGTGGTACTATTGACATTTTGGAACAAATAATTATTTGCTGTGGGAGCTGTCCTGTGCATTGTAGAACATCCTTGGCCTCTACTCCCGAGATGCCAGTGGCACCAACCTCCATCCTACTTGTGACAACCAAATGTCTCCAGACATTGACAAATGGCCCTTCAGTGGCAAAGTTGTTCCCACTTGAGAACCACTGTTTTCAAGGAATAATATCATACAATTTTAGAACCCACAATTTTCACTTATATTATAAGCATATTTCTGTCATTAGAAACATTACTGCAGCATCCTTTTTAGTGGCTTCAGAGTAGTCCATTATATAATGTACAATAATTTATTTAACCAGTCTTTATTTTCAATGCTGTAGGCACTATCCTTGTATATGTGTATTTGAACACATAATTGTTTCCATAGACTATATTTATTAAGTAGGATTTCTGAGTCAATGTTTTATGTGGGTTTTTGTTTTGTTTTGGTTTTTATGGTAGAGATGAGGTCTTGCCAAGTTGCCCAGGCTTGTCTTGAACCCATGGGCTCAGGCAATCCTCTCACCTCAGCCTCCCAAAGTGCTGGGATTTTAGGTGTGAGCCACCATGCCCAGCCTAGTTTCATGTGCTTTTTAATGTCATTTTTATTTTAAAACCTTTGAAAAGCCTTGTATCATTTTTCATGATATTAATGTCAACCTTTACCTGAGACATTGTCTCCCACACTACTCCATAAGAGCAGCGATTCCCATCTGTTCCTTTCACTACAATATCCCCACAGTGTCTAGAAGTGCCTGGCACATAGTAGCAGCTCAATAATGTTTATGAGTGAGTGAATGAATAAGTGAAAGGACAGCAGTTAAAATTTCAAACACTTTACCCGGTGCTACTTTTATAATTTACTCGCCATATCCAAAAAGAAATATTTGAAGTTGATCCTGAAGTGATAAATGGGGTATAAATGTATCTGGCCTTCAGAAAAGAAGAAAGGATATTAAGAAGAGGCAGATTCAAATCCCAGACCTGAACACTTCAGCGTTTCGAAGAGAAAGAAGAGATTTTGCGAGAAAGAAGAGCGTTTCGAAGAGAAAGAAGAGATGGAAAGAAGAGAGTTTGGCAGAAGTAGGGCAGCAATGAACTATTTATTGAATCTTCCTAGCTCTGAAACTTCTGTAAAAGGTAATACCTAATTCACTGCCCTCACGACTATACAGCTTCCTTCCTGGGAAGAAAACAACAAAGATATGGAGTGGTTTCTTTGAATGCTTAAGTCAAGACCAAGAAATTCAGAAGATAGTGCATTGACCAAATCATTCATGTTTTGTAATGGAGTCCCTCCAGAATGAGAATGAGTAGTTCATCCACATTCACGCTCTGTACCTGTCCATATCTAATTACTGGACCTCGAACCCCATAGTGCCATTGGAAAAACACAAATCTGATGACAGAGTCCTAGTCCATTTTCTGCTGCTAAAGAGAATACATTAGACGGGATACTTTATAAAGAAAATATATTTTTTCTTACAGTTCTGGAACCTGAGAAGTCCAATGTTGAGGAGCTCACACCTGGCGAGGGCCATCTTGCAGCATCATCTCATGGCATAAGGATGGAAGGGCAAATGAGCTTGAAGGAGGGGTAGGGAGAAAGCATACACCTGGAGGCCATTTTTAAAAAATTATATATATCTTTTATTTTAAAACTGTGGGGTACAGTTAAGGGTTAGGTATACAAATATTCATTGTGCAGGTACCCTTGTTGATGAGGTGTGCCCCCCCGATATTGATTACCATTAATCCCACCTCCCTGCCCCTCCCTGCCTCCCCCCCCATGGTTTCCCACCGCTGTCAATCCTTTTCTTATAGTATTACGGTAGTTGTTCAAGATCCACTTATGAGTGAGAACATGTGATATCAGATCTTTGTTTCTATGACAGATCACTCAGTATTATAAACTCTAATTCCGTCCAGGTTGCTGCGAAATTCATGATTTTGTTTTTTTTCTTTTTGAGTCGGAGTCTCACTCTGTCGCCCAGACTGGAGTGCAGTGGCCACTCCCGGCCACCGCAGCCTCGACCTGCTGGGCTCCGGCGATCCTTCTGCCTCAGCCTTCCAAGTAGCTAGAACTACAGGCGCGTGCTACCACACCTGGCTAATTTTTTATTTTTATTGTAGAGACAAGGTCTCACCAAGTTGCCCAAGTGGGTCTCGAACCTGCGGGCTCAGGCAATCCACTCGCCTCAGCCTCCCAAAGTGCTGGGATTACAGGCTGAGCCACCGAGCCCAGCTGGGCCATTTTTTAAAAGGCATTAAAGCCACCTGTGAGAGTGGAGTCCTCATGGCCTAACCACCCCGTAAAGACCCTACATCTTAGTACCACAACAATGGCAATTAAATTTTGACTGGGCTTGGTGGCTCAAGCCTGTAATCTGCATACTTTGGAAGGTTGAAGTGAGGGGATTGCCTGAGTCCACGAGTTCAAGAACCCTGGGCAACTTGGTGAGACCGCATTCTACACTAACAAAAAAAAAAAATTAACCAGGCATGGTAGTGCGCGCCTGTAGTTCCGGCTACTTGGAAGGCTGAGGCAGAAGGATTGTCGGAGTCCAGCAGGTCGACACTGGGGTGGCGGTGAGCATGCCACTGCACTCCAGCCTGGGTGACTGAGTGAGACTCCAACTCAAAAATAAATTTCAACATGACTTTTGGAGGAGACAAACATCCAAACCATAACAAAGAGGTTCTGATCAAACGCTTCATAATATTCCAACTTTCTGCTATATCTACCCCATAGATGGTACAATGCCGCGGCCTGCGTGGCTGCCCTGAGGGTCCCAAGAGAGAGAATGGCGAGAGATTAAGAAAGACACGGTCCCAAAGACATAAAGAAAAGCTGGGGCCAGGTGGGACACTTTCCTCTGATGGAGAAGTGACCCCGAACTAGCTCCGCATGTTTGTTTTATAATTAAGCACAAAGAAAGTTAGAAGAGATTCAAGGTCTGTGAAGGCAAGTTGTTTCGCGGTTATCTTGCTGTGGCTAAGGCTTTATTTATACTATGTGCATCCAGATGTGTAGGCATCTGAGATATTTCGTGTAGCAGGATGCATCCCTCACAGCCTGCCTTTGGCTAGGATGCAGGGCTTCCAAGCGAGACCTTGCCTGCGCTGCAAGCTTGGGGCCATTCAGCGAGACCTTGCCTTCGCTTGGGCCTTTACTCAAGGCCTGCTACAGTGACAGTGCTTATCTGCTGCCCATGTCACATCCGCTCCTGACAGTACAATACACTTTTCTTAGACTAGAACCCCAGTTCCTTCCACTCAAACGTCTTATTCGCCCTCTTTAAATTTTAGTGAGTTTTATTTTTTGGATAAACTACACCATGACAGTTGCACCAATGGAAGGGCAAGATTATGGTGACTGCCTCACTTTGGATTTAAGCAGAAGTCTTATCCAGGCCTATATAATTGGGAAAATTTAAGATAAAATATGCAGATCCTGGCAAATGGACTATGTAATCCTCACATCGATCCAGACAGAATATTAGTCAAACTCCAATAAAAAATAGAAATGATTGTACCCTGATTTGTTTTAAAACTCAAGAAGCATGCAGCTAACTATGATAGGGCGGTAATTAGGTACTTGGAAAATTACATAACCAGTACTGAAGTTATCCAAGTTTCATTCTAAAAATGTTCCCATTATTTTAATGAGCCACTAGATAACATAAAGGTACAAAGTGAGTGTTTAATAAAATGTCTCTCAAAAAGCACTGTTTGAAAATGCCTTTCTGTTAATTGCCGAAGCTAACAAATGCTAGATGTTACCTAGTTCTGAATCTTGGGAGCACATTAGAATCACCTAATAGCTTCTTAAAACTATCAGTACCCCAATTTCAGAGATTCTCACTTTAATTGTTCTGGGTTGGGGCCCAGGCATTGGTAATTATAAAGCTGCCCCACATAATGCTAATGTGCAATCAGGTTTGAGGCCACTCTCTATGCTATTGTAGCCCATTCTCAGCTGTTTTGACCTAAATCTTCATTGATGCCTAATCTATAATAGAGACTTCCCCTCAAGTCCAAGATTTGCTCAGTAGGACAAATGTTATTTCTGAGAGCCCATTTAACTAACAGTGGGGAGGAAATGTCATGTGTGTTGTGCATTATGCGAAAGTGATCTTAGATTCTTTGCCGTATCAGTTGTTAGAAAGACAACTCATATTTCACTGGGCATCTCCAAAACCTACCTCTCACCTTAGATGAACCCTGATGTTTGTCAGCATGGGAGCTTTCATCCCCTGGAATGAGAACAGAATTCATGTTGGCAGTAATCCCAACAATTTTGGAGAACTTAAGAAGTGGCAAAAGTGCAATAAATAGCTATTAAATTTAAATAGTCCTATAAGAAATGAACTATTACTAGAAAAATACACTTCCCAATATTCAGATTTTTCAAGTATAACGTGAACTAAATATTTTGTTGTGAAGTGGGGCAAACAATGTCTCACACATAGCAGACATACAATAAACATTTTAAAACCTAATTAACGTATAGTGAAATTGTTCATAAACAGGTGTGGATGAAATTTAGAATTCTTATTTGGATAACAAGATTAGCATATATTTCAGGAGTAAATGTAAAGCAGTTCCTCCAATAATTATACTATAACTAATGGCATTGCTATACTAATTTTTTAAAGAACAGTGCATTTCAAAAACCTTCATCGTTTAATTAAATTTGCTGTCTTAATTACTCTCAACCTTAGACAGATGATACCCTGTCAGTCCTGAAAGAACGGGTAAGAAAAAGAATCCATTCTGGCCATAAGAAAAATTAAGCTACTCCATAAAATCTATCATTTTCTCCAACACACTTTCTTTTGCTGCTAGATTTTATTCTTCAGTGAATAAACATAAACTAAGGACCAACTATGTGCCAGGCATCCTGCTAGATGCTGTTTAGGATATAGGCTAGTGATTAAGAGCCAGAAAGATGGAGCTTGAAACTAAGCTCTGCTAGTTGTCAGCTAGTGACATGGACCATGTTCCTTATCTGTAAAATGGGAGGATCAATTTGAAGGGCTGTCAATATTGGGAAACAAAATATGCAGTGTGCCCAGCCCTAATTGTTACTATATCACTGGTTTCTCACATCTCTAGGACTAGGAAAGGGTACTGTATTCTGTTGGCAAATGTGTCATCAGAGGCGTTGAGAGTTTGTGACTTGGATAGTTTATCCTTCGAGAGTTTTATTTTTACTGTATATTATTATTTTTTTTTTTTTAAGAGTTGGAGTCTCACTCTGTTGCCCAGACTGGAGTGCAGTGGCCGCTCCCGGCCACCGCAGCCTTGACCTGCTGGGCTCCAGCGATCCTTCTGCCTCAGCCTTCCAAGTAGCTGGAACCATAGGTGCGCGCTACCACGCCCAGCTAATTTGTGTGTGTGTGTGATTTATTGTAGAGATGAGGTCTTGGCAAGTTGTCCAGGCGGTTCTCGAACCCGCGGGCTCAGGCAATCCACTCACCTCGGCCTCCCAAAGCGCGAGATTACAGGCTGAGCCACTGAGCCCGGTTTACTGTATATTATTCTAACGTATCTTCTGGTAATTCTTCTTGTGTGCTTTCTAGAAATGGAGAAACGATTTGTCTCCACAAAGTCAAAAACTACTAGCTCTAGTGTTTTGGCAACAAGAAGAATCTGGGAGCATTGAAGAAAAACTCGGGGAACATGCCAGTTGCAGACACCTGTAGCTTAACAGTGTGAGCAAGCACCTTGTGTCATTATCTGCTTTGGGATGTCGTATCCTTTCAATCAGGTATATTGTCTTTAATATTTGCTACCTACATTACATTCTCTGATATCAGAAAAGGAAATACGTCACAATATCACTAAGTATAGGCTAAAAAACTGTATGAGGTAACTCATTGATTAGGATGGCATCCTCATTGGTGTTCCTCTTAGAGTCCATGACTTGGTGTGGAACCAAATGTATACACACTTTACTAGAAGATACTAAGCAAAGCAAGTATTTAACTGTTGACATTCTGAAAACAAAGTTTCTCATACTAGTAAGGGGGGAGTCTCCTTTATTATTTGGTTAGTTACAACATTCCTTTGGCGCAGTCCTCTTTAAGTCTTAATAGATTCTCCTCCATTAGTTCTTATTTTTATTTTTATTCTGTGGCAACCAAAGGAACTTTTCCAGCAACAGAACAAGTTCTGGGCAAAAGTTCTTAAGAAATCTGCCAAAAATACCTCATGCTGTTTTTCCTGGGATTCCTTGACATACGACTGCTCCAGCCAGACTCAGAAACACAGCTTTGATTGTTCTGTTACCATTAAATAATGATCTAAGCGGCAAAATCAGGAATGTAACCCAAGGCCAACACTGCTCTCCAGCAAGCCTTCCCAACAGCGCAGAACTGATTGATGTCAGGGTCACAGTCTGCTTCCATTCTTGGCGTATCTCTCTGCTGTTAATTTTTTATATCCTTCAAGTTACTGGTAATTTACAAATAGACAGAAGCCAAGGTGAGAAGTAAACCTAGCATATAGCTACACACTCATTTTCCATTTAGTCAACATTTATTGATGAAAGGGTCCACTAAGGGGAGGTGAGTCTGTGCCGATGCCACAGGAATAATGCAAGATTGAGATAAGGAAGAAAGTAGAAAGAAGTTTATTATTCACCTTTGACAGATTGGAAAGGGGGTCAATACTCACAGGCAAGTGTGGCATCAAAGGGCCAAGAACTGGGTATACTTAAGGGCCTTTGGGGTAAGGGAGTTTAGGCCTCAAGGAGTGCCCAGGGCTGCAGGTCTTTGATGTTGATTGTAGCCACTTTAGTCTTAGATCTTGAGGTCATCAGACATTAGAATTTCATGCCCTCAGGTGATGGGTTAGATGAGAGGAGACAAGGGGAGGGAGTTTTCCTGCAAAAGACTTTTCAGACCTTTGCAGTCCACAAACTCCTTGACCAAAAGGTGGTCTAATGATCATTTCTATGGCTCTGTCCTTGCCTTGCATCTGATGGAGAGTTGCCGACTTGGTCTACAGAAGAACGTCTGAACGCTTCCTAAAACCTGCCTATTGGAAATTTATCAATATCTAAACCGTGCGAGATTCAAAGCCTGTCAGGGGTAAAGTCTAAGCAAAAAATGGTTATGCTGAGGCAAAACTACACTAAACTCAGTTTATTCTGGGTCTCTATAGGTACTTCCTTTCAATTGAGCACCTTCCGTGCACCTGGTACCTAATACATGTCTGGGGTAGGAAAGAAAGTCTCCACACTCCAGAGATCATGATAGAAATGGGTTGCCTGGATTGTCAAGGAAGTCTACCAGTTGACGTTTGGTTGCAAACTTTGGCAAAAAATAATTTATTAGCAGGATCATAAGGAGAAGTCTACCAGTTGACGTTTGGTTGCAAACTTTGGCAAAAAATAATTTATTAGCAGGATCATAAGGAGATCCAGAATCAAGAGGAGGCTAAGGAAAGCGATCAGGTAACTGGTACCCCAGGGAAGATTATGTGGCAGAAGGATCACTTCCAACACCAACATGATAGCTTCCATTCATTAAGATTAAAAACCTAACCGGGCTCGGTGGCTCAGCCTGTAATCCCACCCCTTTGGGAGGCTGAGGTGAGTGGACTGCCTGAGCCAGCAGGTTCGAGACCCGCCTGGGCAATTTGGCAAGACCTCATCTCTACAATAAATCAAAAAAATGAGCCAGGTGTGGTAGCACGTGCCTGTAGTTCCAGCTACTTGGAAGACTGAGGCAGAAGGATCGCCGGCGCCCAGCAGGTCAAGGCTGCGGTGGCCGGGAGCGGCTACTGCACTCCAGTCTGGGCGACAGAGTGAGATACCAACTCAAAAAAAAAAGAAAGTAGAGCCTTACATTCAAAGTATGAAGAATCCTTTATTTATTTATTTATTTATTTAGGTCATCCAGGCTGGAGTGCCTGATAACAGCTCATTGCAGTCTCAACTTCCTGGGCTCAAGTGATCCTTCTGCCTCAGCCTCCTGAGTAGCTGGGACTACCGGCATGCACCATCACATCCAGATAATTTTTAATGTTTTGTAAAGACAAGTTTTTGCTATGTTGCCCAGGCTGGTCTCAAAACTCCTGGCTCAAGAAATCCTCCTGCCTTTGGCCTCCCAGAGTGCTGAGGTTACTGGTGTGTACCTCCACAACCAGCAAGAACACATGCATAAGAGGTCATTTCTCTTTTTGTAGAAATGATTCAAATCAACATGATGCTGACTGATACACTCAATAAAAAGACATGCAAGGTAAAATGTGTGCCACCTGTTCAATCCTGCAATATATTAATAAAGGAATATAGACTTTGGAAATTCTTCTAGAGTTCTTTAAATTATTTTATTGTTTTTAAATTGCTTTTTCCTCATCTTTTCAACACACTTAATTCAGCAAACTGTCATGTTAACGTTTATAAGGAAGTCTTCATTCAATATTAGAATTCATATATCAGTGAACTAAAGTTCAATGTCTTTTTTGCAGATGTCTACTTAAAATGTTAAGTTAAATTAACAGGGGGAAAAATAACTTTTTTTTTTTTTGAGTTGGAGTCTCACTTTGCCGCCCAGGTTGGAGTGCAGTGGTAGGCTCCGGTGATCCTTCTGCCTCAGCCTTCAAGTAACTGGAACTATGGGCGTGTGCTATCACACCCAGCTAATTATTTGTTTTTAATTTTTTTTATTGTAGAGACGAGGTCTCGCCAAGTTTCCCGGGCTGGTCTCAAACCTGCTGGCTCAGACAATCCACTCGTCTTGGCCTCCCAAAGTGCTGGGATTACAGGCTAAACTACTGAGCCCGGCCAGAAAAATAACTTCTATAACTTACATTATCCCTTAAAATTATGGGCGACTATTCATTTTTTAAACTACTAACTGGAAAGAGTCAGAAATGTATTTCCCATTTCCACTCTTTACAACTGAAAATGTGCTGGGAATAAGATGTTCTTAATAACAGAATTTCCCAGCTGACTCAAAGGCTAAAATTGACATTTAACCATACACGTCCCTATCTTTGTGGACTAAGTACACTGGATTCAATTTAGCCACAGCTATCCCCAAACCATAACACCCTCCATCTTTCTCTCAAGTCAAAGCCTACTGCTATTGGTAACTTTTGTGTGATCACACACAGCCAATACTAGCAGCTAACATTTTAACACTAGCTTACTATGATGGTGGCCTTGAAATATTTGCCAGGCTCGGTGGCTCAGCCTGTAATGCCAGCACTTTGGGAGGCCAAGGCAAGTGGACTGCCTAAACCAGTGGGTTCAAGACCAGTCAGGCAACTTGGCGAGACCTCATCTCTACAATAAATAAAAAAATTAGCTGGTCGTAATAGTAGGCGCCTGTAGTTCCAGCTACTTGGAAGGCTGAGGCAGAAGGATCGCCGGAGCCCAGCAGGTCGAGGCTATGGTGGCTGGGAGCGGCCACTGCACTCCAGTCTGGGTGACAGAGTGAGAATCCAACTCAAAAAAAAAAAAAAGGTTTTATGTTATGTGCAAATAAAATAAAGTTCTACCCATAAATTTTTTTTCTAAAATAATTAAGAGCTCTTTTTTGAAAAGCTACACAACAAATTTTAAAAGGCACTGGGATGCCTCTACTTTCAGATCATTACTAGGCTTAAAAAATGTTCTATTGGGAATCACAAGTTAGAAATGAGTATTCTCCAAAGTGTAAATTATAGTGCCATTTCAGGCAAAGATTGTTCATTTCTCAGTCCCGACATTTCTCAGTCCCCACAACTACCTATCAGAACAGTTAAACCAGGCCAAAACAATCCAGCATAATTAGGCTTCATTATATGATGTCATTAAGCTCTTTAAGATGCTAAAAAACCAAAACAGGAAACACTGAATCAAAATATATTATTGTTAATACCTTGTTGTTGTCCTGCTTCTGTAACAGTAAAAAAGGGAATATTTAACTGCAAAGAAAATTTTATTTTATGAATCACTAGCCATGAATTTTTGTCATCAGTTATATAAATGTTGCCTAACTGCCCAGTGCCATTATCCAAATGGCATGACCATTTTATGTCTATAATTCACTTCTGTATTTCCAAACAATTTTGATGATTTACATAAGCACATCCCTCAGTGAAGGTTTAACACTAAAACACAATCTAACATCCAAAATATCTAATCCTTCATACACAGCAATGTAGGAGAGATTGATTTTTAATCACTTTTCATTTAAGTGACTTTATGTAAAAAATAAGTCAATAATTTAGAAGTCCTAAGTCTCCGAAGTCCTGGTGCTTAAGTCCTAAGGATAGTTTCAAATGTACATATAGAAATGGGTGCAGTGAGATTTTTAAGAAACATCTTCCATGTCCACATCCTGTTGTAACTGCTGTACCATTTTCTCTTCCAGCTGCTTTCCTTTGCCTTTAATAAAAATAAAAATAAAAAACTTAATTCAATGTGATCTTTAGGAATTTATATCAACACTTTATAAAGGATCCTGTATTTTCAAGTAATATTTGCCATTTCTAAGAAATTTAAGAATAACAATAGCTAAACTTAACAGATATGCCATGCATAAAGTAAGCATTCTACATATATATGCTCATTTTGCTCTGAAAATAACCTCCATTTAAAGATGAGAAAGCTGAGGCACAAAGACAGATTAACCCGCCCAAGGTCAATCAGCTAATAAGTAAAAGGCTGATATTTGAACCCTGGCCATCTGGATCCAAAGTCCCTACTCTTAATACTACTATATCTACCTCAAAGAGGATTATCTAAAAAAATTAGATTAAAATGGTTCATTCCCAGTGCTTTTGGGGTATTAGTTTGAAACAAATGTTCCAGAATTTTGTTTGTTTTATTTTAATAAAATCTGGCACAAAAATAACTAAAGTAGATTTACACAAATCTACTCAACATATGGTTACAAATTTGACCTTTACCAAAGTCTAGGTAAAATTTCTCTCCCTTTAAGTAATCAGCATAAATGAACAAATTATATAACATATTGTACTTGGTGCCAGTTAAGTAAAACACTGATTTTCTAGCATATATATGAACAACTGCCCAAATGAGTGACAATCAGTAAGCAACAGGAGCAGTAATTCAAAACAGTAATCCTCAAACTCTAGTATCAAAATCACCTGAAATGCTACTAAAGAACAGAGATCCAGACTCAAAAGGCCTGGGTCTTTGTATTTATACTAAGGTTCCCAAGTAATTCCAATAATAACTGAAGTTAGAGGACCACTAATATAAAACATTGTCCTATAATCAAAACATGTATGAGATAAAATCATCCACAAAATTACTACTCAAATCATTTTGCTTAACTTGGGGAGCTATCTTATGGAAGATAGTATTTAATGAAAGAAGAAAAGAAATACTACATGCATAGATTGACCGCAACTGGAAAGCACACTGAATAAATTATTTTTTATAAACCAAGTCATACCATAAAGGTAATGTGAAAGGTAACATTTTAAGTGGAAAAATACCCAAACTTAGTTGGTACCTAATTACACAGATGACAAAAATCTAGATTTTTCATTTCTCTTCTTAAAGCAGAGAACTCTTGTGCAATGCAGTACTCACCTGCAAGAGGGGCTCGAATAAGATGGATGTTTTGCTTGACTTCTTTAATGTCCTGAACTTTCTGTAGTTCTTTATTTTTCTTCAATCTAAGGTAAAACATATCAAAGTCAAAATTTTAGATACTAAAATTTCTTTAAGAAGCCACTGCTTCTTAATAATTCATAATAAAGCTACTAAATCTATCCATTAAATTAACCACACAGATGAAGAATGGGAACCTGATGGTTGCCTTCTGTTCACTCTGTTCTTCTTCCCCTCTACACCCCACCCAACAGGAACGTCAGTTCTGTCAAATAATTCCCAAATGGCAAGTGAACGTAACCTAAAAGATTTCTACTTCCCATTTATTCCCAATTTTAAGATAAAGTCACTTGTTAAGCCCTTACATTTTCTTTCCTAATAACGTAAACTCAAGATGACTGTTTAGTTCCTAATTAGCTTAAACAGGATTCCTATACTACCACAATATGTTCATTCATTACGTCCCTGGTGCCTAGTCTGGAACTCAATATTATCTGCTAAGTAAATGAAGGAAGAGATTGAGAAAAAGAATCAACAAACCCAGAGACCAAAGTTTATTATATACATATAGTGCTCTTTCACATAAAGCAATCTCTAACTTTTTAGGTGCCTAGATCTTTTCTCAAGTAGATAGGTCTGTGTTATGTAATTTTTTTGTTTTTTCTTTGAGTTGGGGTCTCACTCTGTAACTCAGGCTGGAGTGCAGTGGTGCAAACATAGCTCACTACAGCCTCAAGTTCCTGGTCTCAAGCAATCCTGCTGTCTCAGCCTCCAGAGTAGCTGGGACTTAAGGCTTGTGCCACCATACCCACTTAATTTGTAAATTTTTGTTGAAATGGGGTCTTGCTCTGTTGCCCACGCTGGTCTTGAACTCCTAGCCTCAAGCAATCCTCCTGCCTAAATCTCCTCAAGCGCTGGGATTACAGGTGTGAACCACTGTGACCAGCCTAATTTTCAAAAATCATTCAGTAATTACAAGACTGTAAAACACATATGATATTGAACAGAAATGCTAACAGACTAGTTCTCAAACATTTAGACTCTTTTTCTGTAATGTTTTAACATCTTTGAAGTCAGAAAGCTGCTGATATATGCTTCTTTTCTCTGATAGATTCCACAGCAATTAGATTAAAAGCTAATAATCCTGCTCTGAAGAAATAGCTGATTCCAGACTAGGGAATGAGAAGCACAAGATGAGGCTTAAAATATCTTGTTGGCTGGGCTTGGTGGCTCAGCCTGTAATCCCAGCACTTTAGGAGGCCAAAGTGAGTGAATTGCCTAAGCTCACAGGTTCGAGACCAGTCTGGGCAACTTGGCAAGACCTCGTCTCTACAATAAATCAAAAAAATTAGCCAGGCGTGGTAGTGCGCACCTATAGTTCCAGCTACTTGGAAGGCTGGGGCGGAAGGATCGCCAGAGTCCAGCAGGTTGATGCTGGGGTGGCCATGAGCATGCCACTGAACTCTAGCCTGGGCAACGGAGTGAGACTCCAACTCAAAAAACAAACAAACAAACAAAAAAAAACCCCACATCTTGTTATCTATAAAGTAAGAAAGCACTCAAAGAGTGATGAGGAATTATCAAAATGATGTGGGAGCCCACCAGAAAGAACTTCTACTGGCCAAACTCAGGCTACTTAGAACATCAAAATAAATAATGACAATAAAAAATTATAACTCACTGAATACCATAACAACCCATGAATATACAACATGATAATAAATGAAGAAATTATAAAATTGAGGAAAAAGGAAAAGCTCTTTCTTACATAAGAAAGGCAACTTAGAAATATAAAAGAATTAATGGAATTAGAAAAACCACCAATTGGCAACAATCACAATAATAACTGATTCAGGCAAGACTCTTATGAATGCTAAAACCAGTAAGTTTAGCATCTGAGAAGTAACAGGCTTTCTGTAGAATCTCAATGTATCTCCGGTAGGATATGTATTGATTATAGAGGGGAAAAAATAGTAACATTACAGTGAAGAAACCTGACAGACATCACCTTAACCAAGTGATCAAAGTTAGCATCACCTACAGGGTGACATCATATGCCTCTTCATACGATGCATGAGAAAGGCACATGTGATAACACTGTGATACTCCTGCCGAAGGTGCCTAACCAAAATCTAACCACGAGGAAAACATCAGACAAACCCAAGCTGAGGAACATTCTATAAAATAACTTAGCCTATACTCTTCAAAACAGTCATGTAAGACAGAGAAAGATGAGAAACTATCCAGATTAAAGAAGCATGAGGAATATGACCACTAAATGCAATCCATCATCCAGGATTTTCTGTTGCTATAAAGGACATTATAGTAACAACTGATGAGCTCTAAACAAGGTTTATGGATTATACAATAGTACTGCATCAGTGTTAATTTCTTCACTTTGATATGTAATCACACTATGTTTATTTAAGAAATGTTTCAACTTGTTATACACTGCAACTAAGAACAAAGTAATGTAGTAAGTGTAGTAAAATGCTAACAATATACAAGTTTTTCATACTATTGCTGCAAGTTTTTTGTAAGTTAGAAAGTTACATCAAAACAAAAAGTTAAAAAATACTAATGCCTCTAGATATCTACTAGTAATTATTTTTCCAAGAATAACTCTATGCAAATATTCATTCATACCGGTTCATTATAAATTTAGCTTGGCGCTTCTGTTTGATCTCTTCAACTCTCTTCATTGCATCAACTACAAAAAAATTCATAAACGTTAGCAAACTTATACACATTCAAGCAGTTATGACAATAATCAACAAGTATTTTAACAAACACTCATTATTCTGATTTAGAAATGAAATTAAGTGAAAAAATTCATCGTCAAAGCAATCCCTACTGAAAAAGCCGACAAAAATATATACTCTTGGCTAACATTATTGTCAACTTCTCTTTCATAAGCATCACTTTTCAAATTTCTTTTCACAAAACACTTCATTGCATTAAATTTTCCTTCCACTTTAAAACAGTCCAATGTTTTTCAAATTTTATTATAAAGAGAACCTGAATTATCGGAAACTAATTCCATTCTTAGGTTCATAATCTTCATGAATAAGGATAGCACCTTGCCGGTCACAAAACACTTTTTCTTCAAGTGCCTGGGATATGGTCGGCACATGATGGAATGAATATTGGTAGAATAAACCAAGCAATCAACATTGCCATGTTCTCAACCACTAAAATCCAACGGTTTTGGAAAATGTCTACAGGAGCCTTGGCTGTAAGGTAGCAGAGTCCAGCTATGCTCTAAAAAATCTCTACCAATACTGTGCAATACAAGACAAACCACAAATGTAATTTGAAATTTTCTAGTAGCCACAGTTTTTAAAAAACTAAAAAGGAACAGATGGAAATTTAACAATATATTTTATTTGACCCAAATATCCAAAATATTGTCATTCAACTTGTAATCGATATAAAAATTATTAATAAAATATTTTCCTGTTTTCATACTAAGTCTTCAAAACCTAGCATATATTTCACATTTACAGCACATCTCAATTCAGACTAGCCACATTTCAAGTACTCAGCAGTCCCTATGGCTAGAGGTGTTACTGGACAAGACTTCTGGCCTAGCTCCTTAAGTAGTGTGTAGATCTAAATACTAACAAGATATTCAGAGTCTTGGAAGTATCTCCCCACAATATACTTATTAACAACAAAGAGTAAAATATTAACTCTCCAGTGGAAAACCTGGCAGACATCACCTTAACCAAATGGTCAAGTAATGGAACTAATGAACAGCACAAGCCTTCTGACAAGACACACTAAGAAGTTAGCATCCTGTCTCTGATGTTCTTACCAAATGTGCATTACCCAAACCTAATCTTGAGGAAGCATCAGACAAAACTCAGTTAAGGGATTTCATACCAAACACCTGGCCCATATTCTTCAAAAGTGTCAATGTCATAAAATACAAAGACAAACTCAGAAATGTTCCAGATTAAAAGACTAAAGAGACATGTACTATTTTTATTTTTTCTCCGAGTCGGAGTCTCAGTGGCATAATCACAATGATCATAGCTCTCAGCAGCCTCAACCACCTGAGTTCAGGCAATCCTTCAACCTCAGCATCCCAAGTAGCTGGGACTACAGGTGCATGCTACCACACTCAGCTAATTTTTTCTATTTTTTTTGTAGAGACGAGGTTTCACTATGTTGCCCAGGCTGATCTCAAACTTCTGGGCTCCAGCAATCCACCCACATCAGCCTCCTAAAGTGCTGAGATTATAGTATGAGCCACCACATCCACTGACATACATGTACTATTCTTAACTAACTTTTGCAATACAGACTATTGTTGGACAATTAGAGAATTATGAATAGGCCTGATATTAGGTAATAATATTGTATCGATGTTAATTTCTTGATTTTAATAATTACACTGTGGTTATGTGAATGTTCTTATTTTCGGGAATGAAAAATATGTATTTTTTAATAGTTCGGAAAGAATTATATGCTAAAGGAGGGAAGGGGAGGAGAGGAGCGACAAAGAGAAAAAAATGTTGGCATTTAGGGAATCTGGATGAAGGATATCAGAGAACTCTACCCCTGCAACTTTTCTGTAAAATCTAAAATTAGGTCAAAATAAAAACCTTTTTAAAAATGTAGTCCAGGGAATAGTAACATTGGCATCATCTGGGAGCTTGTTAGATATGCAGAATCTCAGGCTCTATACAGACCTATTGAATCTGCATGTTTAACAAAATCCCCTGTAGGATTCATGGAACCTCTGGAATTAAATAGATGTTTACATTAGTAACGTTTAAAATGTCAACTATAAATCCATGCAGTAGCTTAGAATTTATATGCTGAATTTGTATCTTTTCTTCTTCACCTTGCAGCAAAATGATATGGGCAAGTTCTAATACTTAGAAGCATGTCCACACTGTAAAGTTATTCAGAGGAAAATAAACAAAAGTGACAGGTATCTCTTTTCCAAAGAATAAATATATTGTATTTCCTGATATTCCAGAAGACTGAAATATTTTGAATATAAGAAGCATCTGACAGACATCAAAAACTGATCTGCAATACAAAGAGACATGAGGGATAAAATATAAACTACTCTTCCTACTATCTCTGCTTTTGAAGTTCTACTACTACTACCTCTGTGAACATTAGCACCTTAACAATGGAAATGATGTTAAAAGGGATGTCCAGCTATGACCCAGTAGGCGAGTGATAAAGTTTGGGAATTCTAAACCTTAGGAATTTCTGGCTAACAAACCCATCTTCCCCACACCCAGTACTAGATATGGCTAAAGGCTTCATCAAAACAGTCATGGGAAGAAGAGAAGATAGGATGGGGTCTCCAACACACATGAACACAGTGGAATAGTCAAGCTAGCTCAAAGGACCAAGTTTTACTACATACAGGACTTTTTTCATTAAAGTCTCTGCCTACTTCAGAAAAAAAAAGACAAGAATTAGATATTAGTGCTTTTAATTTCAGTAGCCTATAACTTCATTTTCACCTAAGTCAAGAACTTAGAAGTTCTCCTGGAAAATTTGTAATGACAGCCTTACGTGCTGCAGTACTTTTTCATTTTAAAGAAACACTAAATCGTATAAAATACAGTTTATATCCATAAATCAAATAATCTGAAGTTGTAAAGTGTGTTAGGTTTTGTGTATATTTTAACTGTGTCACACTCACTTCAAAAAAGTATTTACCATTTCTATCTTTTTCAGATTTTTGCATGTTTTTACATTTCTGTATGGGTACTTCAAGTAGTGTCAAATTTAACAATTGCATTTTTCATAATGAAAATACCAGCCAATTCTAAAAAGGAGTTGGTAAAAGATACAAATACAAGTCATTAAAATCAGAATAAAATAATAAAAGCCAAGCAATAAAAATAGAAATTTTTATATTTCAACAATAACTAACATGTAAAGTTATAGTAATTCCCCAACCAGCCTCTCCTGAAAATTCCTGGTATAAAACTTACTAGTTTTATTCCATAGCTCTCGCTGGTACTTGACAGGTTCATTTCTACGTTTTTCAAATTCAAATGAATTATCCTGTGAAGGGAACAGAGAAAGTAAAAATATGGTTTCAAAAAGGTAGAAAGGAAACATTTCTTAAAACACCCTCCTTTTCATAAGAATTTCAAGTGAGCAAAGAACCACCCCAGGTGATCTCAGAGAATATAAGTTTTCAAACTTTTTCACCTTTACACAGTTCTATAAACACAACAGCCCTACTGAAAACATCTCTCTACATTCAAGTGATTCTCAAAGGGAGAGGAAGGGACAGTATCGCCCCTATCATTCAGAGAAGCATATATAATTATTGGGACTTCAAATAAACTGGAAAAGCTTCCCCAGTTCTCCATTCCTAGATAAGACTCACAGCCAGAAAGCTTTGTATTAGATTGAATCATATGAAATTGTCATTTTTCACAGATCAAGAAGAGTCAAACATCAAGAATTTCATATGGTTCGACCTAAATATCCATCTGTTATAGCAAAAAGATGTGAAACTATACATATCTTCAACTAAATGTAGTGCTACTCTGCAGAAGATTCACTTAACATTCCTTTAGGTTCCCTTCAAACACCAATACCACTTCAAGTAGTTGGTATTTGGCAGTTAATAATCCTACTAATCTTCAAACATGCACAACAATTTTGGGAAATCTACAGATGTTTCTCAGTTTTCAAACCTGACATAGACATATGAAACGCATCTTTATTCAGATCATAATAACCTGGAAACAAGTTAACAGGGTAATCGGTAAATGACTGTGGCTGGCATTCTTTTTTCACTCCTGCAGTTGCCACTTGTGTTTGGGGTGTTATGCTTCCTCTTGTGTCCAGACTGAAAATTATTTTTGTTGACAGTAATCGTGATTTGGCCTTGCCTCTTGTCAAACAATACTCTTTACATTCTTGAAAAACTCTGGCATTAAGGAAGCAGAACCTGCCCTCAGGCAGTAAACAGATGGGAAAAAGGTCGCAGGTATGGGGGGAAAGGGGACTATGAAGGAAGAAGTCAGTTTAAAAGATCGTCCTCCCTCAAACACAGCCAATGCTGCAGCTTTCATCTCCTCCCTTCTTAGGGATTGTATGTGGACAAGCTTCAATAGATCCCTTTATCAGTTCAATAACAGCAATATGATGACGCTGGCTCACCCCATGAAAGCCCTTGACTTCCCACTACTCTTCCTCACACAAACACTAATTTCTCTCCTCTCAGACACAAAGTCCTACCAAGAAAATCTAGAAACTGACAAATAAGTCTATTACAAACCTCATCTGTTCAGGAATCCTTTAATCTCTTAACTTCCTCTCAAAATCCTTGATTAGCAATACCCAACCTGGCCCCAATCCATCTAAATGATTTCCCTTTGTTTGTAAGAGCTAAAAATAGTTTCAGAGAGCAAGAAAAATCACTTCTACAAAATTGGATTGGAAACTTTTTTCCCCTTTCAGATTTCTACAGAATTGTTTTTCAGGGTCATATAAGAATGAGAAAATCAGCTCATTCTCAAAGCCAAATAAAAATTAAGCACTTATCAATCATGTTACAGAAAACCTTGTTACGACTGATTACATCACATACACCCCTCCCATTAAAATTTTGAAAAATGTAAAAACTGTATTGACAGCTAATTGTACTCACCACTGTAAGCTCTTTACCAGCTGCTTTCCGGAATGCTTTAGTCCACCTGACCTTTCGAGGATTGCGCTTCTTTTTAAAGTTTTTATGACACTTGGATTTACAAAATCTAAACACCTACAAGAAATGTAATTAAAATATTGAAAGTCAACATTAAAAAAAATGTTTGTACCATAGGATGCTATACCTGCTAGACAAAAAAATACTGCAAAGTCTGAGAAATGACAATGGTTCTCATGCACAATTCCTTCTACTTACACAACCATTTAGAAATGTGTAAAACATATCAGATTAAATAGAAATTGAACTTTTTTCTTTTACTGTCAAATATCATTCCAACTAGAGGCTAAGGATCCTGAAAATGTGATTAAAACCTAATAATCATTTTTATAGAATAACAGTAAAAGTTTACAATTATCTTGAATAAAGGGAATAGTTTTAAGTATAGACATTTATTTAAGTCCCTCCTCAATTCAGGAGAATTTTCAAAATTCACTTTCTGTGTACCTCAATAGAGATTAAAGTTCCAAACAACCATTCTGAAATCTCCTTTGATTTTTTCCATCCTTCTGGTTAAAAGTTCAAAATAATTTCAAAAGTCACTAAAACTGGCAATAGATTTGTATCCTAAAGTATAGATTCATAGCTCTACTAGTAAGATTCTTTACTTCTTTAATTCTCCACCTTCATCCCAAAACATTTAATCCTTTGATAGCGCTAACTTAAAACTTAGTGATGCTTTAACATGTTCCTGAAACAGCTCATTAGTACTCTGCATAAATCTAAATGTATTATTTTGTTATTTTGTAAATATCTTAGAACACGTTGCAATTTGTGTATGTTACTAGAGGAAAAGGGAACAAAAGAGTAATTATTTGGGGTTTATGGATCTTAGGAAAGAAAATTAAGTTGAATTATCATACCTAGAAGGTGTGACCCATAATAAAATAGGTCAAAATAAACGGTATAAACATTTCAAACTAAGTCTGTGTATATCATAAATCATAATACAATTTTCACTTTATATATATACAATGTTCTATGGGGAACTTCAAAAGAATGTCATTATACACAATAGGACAGTTTTCTTAGAAACTGCCAATATCAGTTTAATCTGATCTAGACCCCTATCTCCTGGAGAGCCTTCTTCTAAGAGTCTTGAGAGAAAGCATAATTTCAAATAGACTAGAAGATACAAAACTGCTGCAGTTTCCTGGAATAACCCACTATGAACTCGATATCAATAAATTTCATTTGCGTATTTTCAGCCCAAAATACTACTACCTTTTAAAGTAAAAGCCTCCTGCATTTAACACCTACTAGACAGTCCCTAGGCAAATCTTCATTTCTGAGATCTATCTAATGAGAGGATTGAATTTGTTCTGACTCTTCTCAATTCCAAACAGAGCCAATGAGGAGTCTATTTGACTCCTGATCTAAGAGGTATTACCTGAAAAGCACAATAAAGTAATTGAAGAGACTGGAACCACAGAGGTATGAAAGGGATGCAACCAGCAAATAAGGAGCATCTATGCATCTGATGTTGTACTAGTGCTTGCAATACAAGAATAATTAAAACATGGTACCGTGCCTTGAAAAGTTTAGTCTAGCAATGTGATATTCTCACTTTGCAAGCAAAAAAGATAGAGATCAGACTAAAATATAAACAATGGGGTAAAGCTATAATCATGGACAATGTAATACGTAAACGCATATGAGGAAGTGGTTAAATCTATGGTAGGGTATGCAGTGGGTGCATTATGTGTGAGGCAAAGCTTCATAGGCTCAAGTTTCCCTTTTAATCTAGTCCCCTGTCATTCTCAGTCTTCAACATGCACACAAATGATCTGTCATACCTTGGCCTCAAAGTTCTTCAAACTTTTTTTATTTTGCTAATTCAACAAACATTTATTAAGCCCTTATTAAGGTTCATTTATTTTTCCTGTTTGCAAAGTATGTGAAAATATAGAGCGTTAGCACTAATTCTACCCTTAAGAGGATACCTAAGAAGAGTAAGAGGTGGCTTTTACGAAAGACAGTTCCAAAAGCTAAAAGAATAAAGGCAGAAGGACTAGTTAAGAAGTTATAAAAGTGGCAAGTGCCTAATCTGAACCAGGGCAGGAGACTGGAAAAAAGGCAAAGATACCACTACCTTTTCAGAGGCAGAATGGACAGGACTTGATAACTGGATACAAAAGGTAAAAGATTCAAAAATGACTCTCATGTTTCCAGCAAAACTACTTAGGCACATAAGAGTGGTATTAATCCACAGAGCAAACAGATTTGAATAAGGAATTCTCTTTCCATAGGCCCACAAGCAGGATTTCCTCATCAGGTGGAAGATTCAAATCTAAAGCTAATGAGATATAGATCTGAAAATAATCAATATGGAAAAGATGAGATGCTGCTTCTTTGTTAGTGCTTAAGGGCCTCTGTCTTATTTTTCCCACCAACCTGTTCTGATCTACTGGCTTTCCTTAGGCAAGCTGACTCCCAACCAATTTAACACTGTCCTTGTAGACTTCCTCATTAACTTGAACTTCCACTGTGTCTGCCAAATCAATACTCAGTTCTGGATAGCTCTCACGATCTGTTGTTCTAATTCCAATATCCACCTGACAAGTATTGCTGGACAAAAATCATAAAATCACAACAATTAGATCATGTACAAAATCACAGTGCCTAGTAGAAATAAAACCCCAACCTGGGAATCTTTTGGCTAAGTTTTAAAAAATTCTTATCATGTTCCTGAGAATAGGTATTCAAAATCTTCTACATGCTATTTTAAGCTCTCAAACATATGTTGGTTCTTCACTCTCAGCTGGATCCTTTGCTCCCAATTTCATGAGGTCAATACCTTTGCTCTATTACAGAGATACAAGGTGATGAAGTTAGACTTGTAATTCTTTAATAAGCAAATATTCACTTTGTTAAATACAGATTCTTAGATCCTATTCCCCTCCCCCAAACATTCCAACTCAATAGCTCTGACGGAAACCAGGAATCTGCAAATGCCCAGTAATTCTGAAGCAAAAGTGAGAGAAGTAAAATTCTGAGAAACAATGTGTTTCTCTGAGAAAGTAAGGAGTAGGATTCATTCTGATATGACAGGGCAAATTCATTATCATTCAAAAAGTCTATCATGTCTAAGCCTAATATTTATTATGTACGTGTTTAGGCTTGTTTTATTTGTATGTGTAGCCCTATCCCAAGCCCCTATCATACAATCCCCAAACAGCGTAATTGCTCCGATCTATGCCTTTGTTCAAAATGTGAACTTTCCTTCCACCTAGACGCCCTCTCCTCTCTTCCGCAAAGCCCAAGATACAGGATAAACATCACCTCCAGTCTGAGTCTTTCTATATACGACCCTCCCCAACTCACTTCCGGTAACTTAAAACACAACTCTACTATTGAGGAACATGAACATTTCCACCAACATCTACACCCTAGTATGGTCCTTAGCATAATGTGACTGGACACACGATCTACAAAGTTTACTGGATTCAGAATCTGGCCCATGTACAAGAGTGCCAAACAGCCAGATTCCCAATCCCATCCGCACTGGCTGGGATCGCTCCAGAATCTCATCACAGCCAACCCTACTCCACCCTACCGGTGGCCGATTCCGCTAGGGGCACCAACAAGGGAAAACTCCCAAGCTGGAAGCTGAGGCCCGACACCCCGCTAGGCCACCCTCCCTCCTCTTGGAGCAGCGCGGAGAACCCGGGCCAAAGCCAGCAGGCGCAGAAGACTCGGGTGCCGAGCGGGCACGCCCAGGACCCGCTGGAGCGCGGGCGGGTCTCGGCCGCCTCACCTTGCAATCATTGCGGACAAACATCATGCCGTGGCCAGGATAGACGGGCCCCGAGCAGAAATAACACTTCTCGATACGCATGTTGAACCCGCGTGAGGAACCATGGACCCAACGCCAAGCTTCAGAGGAAGTGACGTAGTCCCATAACCGGAAGTGACGGCCTTCCCCGACCCGGAAGAGACGCGTGTTCTTCGCTCTTGTGGCTCCTTAAGAAAAGGACAAAAACAGGGCCGTTTGGCGCAGGCGCAGAGCCGCTGGCGAGGCTTGTCCGCCCTTACTCTGGAAAAGGGAAACGTGGGTCTGCGACGCCTTCTGAACTCGCTCTCCGGGCGCCCAGTATTTTCTCTCCAAACGTGGACGTTTACACATAACTTATATATGTCTTCTTGGCTTGTGCTTCGCCCCAGGGGGCTCCGTACACTTCGGGCTGTCTCGGAGACTCATTTGCCCACTGCCTGTTCCAGACCAGCCCCGATTCCGGTCTTGTGCGGACTTGCGGGGTTTAAGCGGCGAGAGCCTGCCGGCCAACCTCACTCTGACCATAAAGTGAAGACACTCGGGTCTCTAAGGCTCCAAGAATGTTACCAGCATCTTTTTTTAAGTATAACATGGTGTTCGCCTTTCCCCAACACCCATTTAAGTGCATCTACGTATGTGGTAAACAAACATTTTCACAGGAAACTGAAGTTCCCTCCGCAGACCTCCAGTCTTCCTCCCCAGTGACAAACAGTTACTTTTAGCAAACGTGCACTCGTGTGGGTTCCTGTCTCAGCTCCCTCTTTACCCCGATAATGGACATGCCCTTTACCCTGTCCTGCATCTTGCGATTACCTGGCTCCCTTCCTTGGAACGTGAGCTCCACGAGGGGCAGGGATCGCAGTCTGTTGTTTACGGCTATTAGCCCCGGTACCACCGTCCCTGGCACATAATAGGCATTCGATACATTTTTTATTATGAATGAGCTTTTGACGTTCCTTGTCTACATGTATGCCATTGTATGTGAGCATCATTCTAATTAGTCACTTATCAGTAGACTTCCCTTTCTTTTGGCATAATAAGCATCCTTACTGATACACTTTTTTGTTTTTTAAAAGAGTTTATGTAGAACTAGATCAGAAGATACATATAGTTTTTAAATTTGGTAGATAATACTAAATTGCCTTCCAAAAGCTTTTACCAATTAACATTCAGCAAGAAACAATAAGATGCCAGTGTCACCGCACTTCTGTCAAAAGTGGTCTCTGCCAACCTGAGGCGAAAATTTATTTCATTATTTCAACTTGCTTTTATTTAATTGTGAATGAGGTTAAGAATCTTTTGCAATGTTTGAAGTCTTGTTTTTTTTCTGTGAGTTGCCTGTTTGTCCTTCTCACAGCTTTTATTGTGCTATTGATTTTCAACAGCAATTTACATGTTAAGGTTCGTTTTTTACTGACATGCATTTAGAAATTATTTCTCCATGTGTCAATATTTTAAGAAATTTTTGATTGTGTATATTCAGATTTACTCAATTTTTAATGTTTTTGATTTTGGTATTTTCCTTTGAGCTGCATTTCCCACTCCAAAATTGTTTTTCTAGATTTTTAAGTATCACTTAAAAAGTAGTATCACTTTTCACACTTGAATTTTCAACTGAACTGAAATTCAAGTATAAATGAGGATAAGGAATTCCAATGTTTTCCCCCAGTGCTACATGTTGATAAAGTGTCCTTTCCCCCACTGACTCAAAATTTCACTTCTTTATAAGTCTGTCTCTGGACTCTTTTCCCACTGTTTCATCTACTTATGCAGCAGTTCCCAAGTGTTTCGATTGTTGTAATTTTTTAAATAGCAGGGTTTACCTCCTTTCCCTTCCTTCCTTCCTTGTCCTTCTTTTTCTTTAGTTCTCTATTTTTCAGGGTTTATTTTTTAATTTTCATTTTAGAATCAGTTTATCTAGTTATATTCTGCAAATACACACTTTTTTCCTTTTTATTTGATACATATGTTTATTGTCTAGTATTTGGCCAGTAATTCCAGCATCATGTTAAATAATGAAGGCACATACCAGATATTTTAGTCATAAACATCTGCCCAACAATTTTTTGTCAAACAAGAGACGGAAAATTATTTTACTCTTTAATCTTTCCTCTCCTTTGTCAATATTTGCGATTTCTTTACACAGTTCCTTCTCAATGTTCAGTTTTATCCTGCTACTTCATTCAATACGTTTTCTGCTCTTCCCATCAACATGAGTACCTAAGTTTACCCTCTTACCTTTAGATGTCAGAGGCCACAACCTTCATCCATGTTCTTAATTCCACACCTTAAGGCTTCATTTGTTCTCTTCAGCCTATGAACATACTCAGTGCTTCACTTTAGGTTGAATAGATGAGTAGCCAGCCTTAGAAATTTTTCTTTTCTTTCCAAATATTTTAATGGAATACAGGAGGAGAAAAACATGTATTCCACATCCAACAAGTTGAACTGAAATTTTGGAAATACTATTTCTTTTCACTTATTCTGTTTGGGACTTAGGACTCTTGAACCTGAGGGTATGTAGTTTTTATCATTACTGGGAAATTCTCAGCTAGTATCTTTTCAAATAGTGCCTCTTCCTCCATTTTCTCTCATTTTTTTCTTTCTAGAATTCCTACTAGGTACAAAGTGAAGCTTTTAAGATTTTCTTTATGTCCCTTAACCTAATACTTTCTAACATTTTATCTCTTTGCTGAATTCTGTGTAATTTCCTTTACCTACCTTTTAGTTCACCAATTTTCTCTTCAACTCTGTCAAACATGCCATCTAACCTCTAACCATTAAGTTTTGAATATCAATGTCCATATTTTTCACTGTTGAAATGTTTTAATACTTCAAACCAGTCTTATGTCTTTAATATTGTCTCCTTTTCCAAATTTTTTCATTCCTTTAATGTTTGTGATTATTTTAAATATTTTGACTTTATGATCTCCATCTGGTAAATACATTATTTGAAATTCTTAAATGCCAAAACCTATTGTTTGGTCTACCGGCCCTTGCTCATGATTGGGGGTGAGGAAAAAATGAATTGTAATTTTAAATTTTAAGCTTATCCATAGTAAAATATTTTCTCTAGGAATCTCATAAGGTCTGTGTAGAGATGTTTCCTCTGAAAAGATTCGCTTTGCTTCTACCGGGTAATACAGAGCAAAACACTTTTATTAATGTTAACTTTTATGTAAATTTCTTAATTTAACATTCCCAGAAAAACTAGTAAACTTGAATCTCAAACCTGTTTAAGAGCAGACTTATGGTTGTAAATTATCACAGGAGACTAAGGATATAGACCAGGCCCTGGCTATGCATATGTCTGGGGATGGAAGGCTCTCAGTTTCAGCACACTAATGTTTTGTAACCATTAAAACCAAGTGTCTTGATTACAGTTACTGGCAAAATCAAACCAAAAGCAAACCATGATTGCCAGCAGGTTGTTATAAGTCCTCTACATTGTTGTTGCCTGTTTTAGGGGGTAGGAGGGTGGTCTTAGGGTATCTCCCTTATTTTCTTGAGAAATCAACAGATTTTTAAAAATATGTTCATATTTTATCCAGTATACTCTAAGTAGTTTATAATGGGAGAGACTTCCAGTTATATAGTCACCCATATTGCCAAAAGCAGAAGACCTATAAATACCACTATAATGATTTCTAGTTTATTTTAAAAAAAATGCCTAAATTCCTTACTGAACATTTCTTAGATTATTAGCCATCTTGACATTAGCTTCAAAATATTAGAATTCAGGCTGGGCACAGTGGCTCATGCCTGTAATTCCAGAACTTTGGGAGGCTGAGGAAGGAGGATCACTTAAGCCCAGAAATTTGAAACCAGCCTGGGCAACATAACAAGACCTCATTCCTTAAAAAAAAAAAAAAACCAAATTTAAATAGCTACACATAGTGGTGTTTGCCTGCAGTCCCAACTACTCAGGAAGCTGAGGTGGGAGGATCACTTGAGGTCAGGAGTTGGAGGCTTCAGTGAGCTATGATCATGCCAGTGCACTCTAGCCTGAGTGACAGAATAAGACTGTTAAAAAAAAAAAAGATTATACTTCTCAGATTTTCTAATTTCTTATCACAAACCAATGTGGACTGAGACTTTCTAAACATTTTTTTGATGTTTTTATTTTTAAATGCTACTCCTGTCTTTGAACATTTATAGTGACCTCTGTGTTGACCCTGCTGCCTCTTCAGTCCTTTATTCAATCAACAAACATTTGAGTACCCATTTTGTACTTTTCTGTGTACCCTTTTCTGTATGATGGTAACACCATTTTGAAGAAAACTACTGAGTCTCTGTCTTCATGGAGTTTATATCTTAGTGGATGTAGACAGATAAATATATCAAGTAAATTGCTTCTCGGCATATTGGCTAAGATCAAATATAAATACATCAAGCAGTGATATATTTACACTGAGTGATATGGAGAAAAGCAAAGCAGGATAATAGGTCAGGGAGTAACAATAGGGTGGAGGATGAAGAGGAGTGACCGCTATTTTATATAAGGTGGTCAGCAAAGTCCTTTCAGATGAGGTGGCATCTGCACAGTCTTAAAAGATGGGAGGGGGAATCATCCAGATATACGGAAGACTAGCATTTCAGACAGAGGAAAAAACAAATGAGAAAAACCTGAGGCAGGGATATACTTGGCTGCTCCAAGGAAGTCCATGTGCCGGAGAAAAGTGAGGTAGGCAGGCGTAGGTAATAAGGTCAGAGAAGCCATCTCTCCACATGCCCCCCTTCATCCAGTCAATACTATATACTTCCCAGTATCTCTTGCATTGACTCTCAGCCTTGATCTTACATCAGGCCCTAACCTTCCTTGCTGTGTTTATCTGAGATTGCCTATTACAATACTTCCCAAATATAGATGGAATAAATGTTTGATAATATATTTAATTACTTTTATCAGAATATGTTGTCTTGAATAGTTCCTCAATGAGTACCTAATAAAACATAAATCCCTGAATTTTGTTTCCTCTAGCATTACAATCTCTGGTTTGAAACTTTGTGATGAGAAATGAAGTTATGTTCGCACAAAAACTTGACAGTCTAGGCCACTTTTTTATTATAGCTTAATTGGCACACAGTTCATTGCAGATACATTTCACTTTTACACAAGCTTGTAAACAGAAAAATACACTGATGCACAAAAACATGATACTTCAATATCAAACTTAAAAAAATGATTTTTAAAAGAATACAGATTGCTTATTTCAATAATTAAAGGTGGTTCTTGTGTATGCACTCTATCATGTATACATTTAATTGTATTATATGTTTAAGGCCAATAGAATCTATAGCTAATTACTATTTTGGTTTTTGAAAATGGAAACATGCAAACATTGCCTTATTTTTAACTACACAAATAGACCATATAAAATGTGCCCTGCTATGTAGCTATAAAATCATGATGTACTCCAATGAAGTCATATAAAAACTTTAGGAGGCATTGCTATATAATCATAATCCTGCCCTTGAAACATTGGAATACACAATTAAAATGCATAGGCCTCAATGATTTCTTTGAAATTTAAAAGAAGCCCTCATTTTAAGGATAGAAATATATAAAATCTTACTAATCATGGCTCAGTTTGTTATGCAAGTGGCAGAAGGGCAGTGACAAAAAACATGATAGGTGCTCAATAAAAGCCATTTGAAAACTATCACGTACATGTATAAGTAATGATTTTTCATCATGCTTGTATTTTTCTAATTACAGTTCTATCAAACACTTGCCACAAAAAATACATTTATTTTCTTCTTCATTTAAATTATAATGAGTAATATTTCTTCCTCACTAGCCATTAAGCTCCCTGGAAATTTTAATCTACTTTACTTAAACCACTTTAATAAATAAGAATTTCCCCTAAATGGAATACCTTTGAGCTTTATAAACAACTTCCATAAAACATTTTAAAACCACCCTTAATTTGGTATAAAGACACTTTGGTAATATAGCAGAATACATGATCTTGGCAAGACCCAGCAAGAACAGTAAATGTCCATAATCTCAATGAAAAATACAGACTATAGAATATTCCATTTTTTATATTGAACTAGAATACAAATGTGACTGCTTAAATGCAAACATCTATCTCCCACCAAATAGCAAACAAACATTTTATATAATTAAAAACCAATTCCTTAGATCCTCCCAATGGAAAAGTAAAACAAATTGCAAATATTAGCAATACAGAGAATGATGGCAAAGACAGAGATAAGTAGTTTACAAGCTTATTGAAACTGCAGCCTGAGGATGCCAGATCAGTGTTATAAATATGAAGGAAAAAAACCTAAATATTTATTTATCACAAATAACTTCAGCACAAGCACCAGCTATGTTCAGATGTGGCCAGCACATAGGCCGAGTATAAATGCACAGATCACAGTGAACTGAAGCCATAAAATCTAGTTCCCTGACCCTTCGATGAACACTTCAGAGCAACAGGAGTATAGCAGGAGCCAAAACTCCCATTTCAGTTGCTCATACTACGTTAAGCCACTCCTGCTCTTATCCCCAATCCCTTTCCCACCAACAAAAAAGTCACAGTCAGCATACAATTTGTCAATCCTGGTTATCCGGGGTCTATAGACATGGCCATAATTTGTTCTATACTTATGTCAAAGAGAATGCTTACATAAAATTAATACTCAAAAGACATTGAACTGATGTGTGTGTATTCCCTTACTTAACATTCAAGTCATTTAGGGGGTATTTTAAGTCATCTATGGTATGAGTTTTTAAATTTCGAGTAAAGACTGTGACAGTTTTGTAACTGCATCTAATATCTTAAATGAGAGATTCTGGGCCTATCTAAATTAAGGCAGGTGACAGTATCCTCAGTCATTCTATATAATAAATACCCACTTCTGTGGCTGCAAAATCCTGAATCCTTAAATGATCTAGTCATAGGCTAAGGTTTTATAAGGCACTTTGACTCTGTGAAATATTTCTCCTAACTCTCAGGCTAAATAGTAAAGAAATATTTACAAAACTGCAGCAAATTAAGTTTCAAACTGGATGCTTTATTGGTAGGTCTAGTGGGGATGGTGAGAAGCAGTCTATACACAATGCCTATTAATCTCTCACTGTGCCATGTATCAATCATAGAGAAGATCCCAGGCATGGGCCACCTGAACTACTATGTCGCTTACTTGACTTCTCAGCAGCCACATCCCCCCTTCTCCTTTTCTTCACTGAGCTGATCCATAGAGGTGTGACCATTGGACCGCACCACTCCTTCAGGAATCCAGGACTTGTCCACACACCGTTCCATTCGCTTCATTATCAGGTCCAGAAGCATCTCAATTGCTTGGCTTATGTTTGTCCCATTGGCAGCACTCGTTTCAAAGTAGGGGATTCTGGAAGAAAGAGACAGCTTGGGTAATAACATGTAGAGTGCAAATATGTGAGATAACAATAAAATTTTACCACCTCAGGGTATATTACAAAGCAAAACAGACAATAAAATAAAAATAATTCACACTGCATTCCTAATTAGAGATGCACAACTGGAATTTTTAGACTTCTTCAAATCATCAGTTTTCATTATTTTTAAAGGAAACATATGTATGCAATATATATTTTAATAATATTTATAGAACTAATTTAAATTTAGTTTAAATTCTTAAACTAAAATGTTTTAGTTTAAGAATTTAAAACTTGATTCTTGGCATTTAAAAAACTGTTTAAATTCCTCAAGATGAAGAGTAAAACTTAAAACTTTTTAGAAGAAAATATGATACTATCTTTTTGACATCAAGATAAGGAAAGATTTCCTTTCTTTCTTCCTTCCTTTACATTCTTTTGTAGAGATAAGGTCTTGCTATGCTGCCCAGACCGGTGTTGAACTCCTGGGCTCAAGCAATACTCCTGTTTCAGCCTCCCAAAGTGCTGGGATTACAGGTATGAGTCACCATGCCCAGCTGCCTGAGGATTTCTTAATATAGCTACAAAAGCTCAAACCACAGAGAAAATATGTGATAACTTTGACAATATTCAAATTTAAAACTTTGACACCATAATATATATCATGATAAGCAAACTTAAAAGATAAACTAGGACCCACGTGGGCAGCAAGACCTCATCTCTACAATAAATCAAAAAATCAGCCGAGCATGGTAGTGCATGCCTGTAATTCTGGCTACTTGGAAGGCTGAGGCGGAAGGATCGCCGGAGCCCAGCGGATCGAGGCTGCGGTGGCCGGGAGCGGCCACTGCACTCCAGTCTGGGCGACAGAGTGAGACTCCAACTCAAAAAAAAAAAAAAAAAAAAAAAAAGTTCAGTCATTTAAAGTCTGGGGGGAAAAAGTCTGAAAATTGTCCTAAGGTCATGAAATAAATGAAGAAACATTTATTCAAAAGTGCTTGAAAAAAAAAGAAAGAACATATACAAAAACATGGTAAGAACAGCAAGCTCTCTGGCATTTGAACCATAATCAGTTCCTTCCTTCCTCCCTCTCCCCACTCCCTTCCCCCGCTCCCCTTCCTAGCAGATCAACTTGACAGAAGCTCTGCTTTAGGTGAATGTGGCCAAGAAGGCCCAGCTCCCTTTCCACTCAACTCCTGATTATGAGATACTTTACTGAGGGGCAGGCTTTCAGCAGTTTTACTTCTCTCAAATCCTGACTTGAAGAGGCTAAATTACTGGTGAGTGAAGCCAGGAGGTTGAGCAGGGGGAAGCGCCCTTCTTTCACTAAATCCCCATACACAGGGCAGAAAATCTATTCTGAAACTCCAACTCAAAAAAAAAAAAAAAAAAAAAAAAAAGATAAACTACAGGCCAAAATAAGTGGTGTTTCATACGTTACAAGTGAGTTAGCATTCAGGAAATATAATTCCTTAAATAAATTAAAATGGTAAACAATATAAAAATAGACAAAGGTTATGCATAGGAAATTCTCAGAAAAAAATTACATTTATGAAAAAATGTTCAACCTCACCAAAAACAAGCAAAATGCAAAGTAAAACAATAGCATATTAATTCACACTCATCCGATTAGCAAAAATAGAGAAATCTCCCAATACCAAGTATTGCCAAGGAGCAAGAAAAGAGGAGCTCACATTTGCTGCTGGTATAAGTATAAACTGTTATACTACTTTGGAAAATAAGGTGGTAATATCTAGTGAAGTTGAAAGTGTGCATGCACTGTGACCCAGCGACACAACATTCAGGTATAAGTCTAAAGCCAAAGCATTGTGATGTGCAGGAAGTGAGTTATTTATATCATACCTGAGATATCATTGATCCCCCCAGCCCTTGGGCAACTGAAAAGAGTGTATGTAGGACAGCCAGAGTCTCTGACCCAGTCTTCTCCAAGCTTGAGCAGCCTTATCCATTTATCTCAGTGAGCTGTATAAACGTTATCATTTTTCTATGGGTGCTTTGCTGTGAAAGATATTGAGAAGCGCTGTCCTGTAGCAGCACTATCCAACAGAACTTTCCACGATGACAGAAATTTTCCATATCTATGCCGTCAAAAAAAGCAAACCACTAGGCACACATAGCTACTGAGCACTTAAAATGTAGCTAATGCAACCAAAATCTTTATTTTTTTTATTTTTTTATTTTTTACATAGGGACTCACTCTGTTGCCCAGGCTAGAGTACAGTGATACAATGAAGGCTCATCACAGCCTCAACCTTCTGTGCTCAGGTGAGCCTTCCACCTGAGCTTCCTGAGTAGCTGGGACTACAGGTGCATGCCACCACACCTGGTTAATTTTTTTTTTTTTTTTTTTTTTTTAGAGACCGGGTCTTGCTTGCTATGTTGCCTAGGCTGGTCTCAAACTCCTGGGCTCAAGCAATTCTTCTGCCTCAGCCTCCCAAAATGCTGGGATTACAGGCATGTACCACCACACCCAGCCTATTTCAATTAATTTTAATTAAAACAACGGTGTGTCAGTGTGTCCTTGTAACAAATACACATGTGTACCCTTGAATCTAAAATTTAAAATAAATGTGTGTGTCTAGTGGCTAACATATTGGATAGTACGGCTCAAGAGAAACTCTCATATATGAACACATAATATCACCTAATGGAATATCTATTGCAGTGCTTTTTGTAATGGTGAAAATTTTAACCTAAATGTACATCAACAAGTGCATGGATAAATAAATAATGATAGTTTAATACAATGGACTATTTACACAATACTTAAGATGTACCAACGTGGCAAAAATCCCAAAATTCAAATATTGAATTAAAAAAACAAGTTGTATGATATGAGATCATTTGTGTAAATATTACATTGCATAAAACATTATGTAAATAAATATATATTGTTATGAAAACATACCCATATAGTAAAAGTATAACTTCTTGGGCTAAGAATATATAATTTGGAATGGTTTTAGCTAGTGATTTAGTTGGCATAAATCACAAATATTATCATGTAAAATGAATCCAGAAGTAGAGAGGTTCCAGTGTTAATTAATTCAATTGTTGAACAGTATAAACAAAGGACCTAGATTCATCCCATCTGTCTGTTTCACCATCCTCTGTCAGCTTTATCCTGACTCCCTTCATGACCACAGAAACTACAACATTCTCACATCTCAACACACCAAAGTCCCAAAGAAGAAAAGACCATCTCTCCTTGTGTATGTCTCTCAGGAGGAAATCTTTCCCAGAAGTCCCAAGTAGACTTGCCCAGACTAGAGTGCAGTGTCTTACAGGTCAAAATTGTACCACATGCCAGTGTCTAGACCAACTCTGGCAAGAAGAATAAACCAAGACATCAAGAAGCTAGAAACAGCTTCCACATGAGAGCTTTTAATGTTTTTTAAAGTTTCTTAATGCTTTTACATATCTTGTCAGACTGTTTCACTTCTAATGTAACTAAGAAGCATGTTAAAAGGATACATGTAGGGACATAAGGCTATTTATCCATTATGATTCCTCAGTAATGCTGTTTTATTATTTGGTTGCTTACTCCAGGAGCTGACAGGACTTGCAACTGAATCTCTGCAATTCTGTCCTGTTTTAGCATACTTATAGCTACTAGAAATTGGTTGAGGAACTATCACCCATCTGAGCATTTATCTACTCATCTTTGAGTTCTGCAAGATATGGTTGCTCCACTAATTCTACCATACCCATGTTCTATTATCCCTTTATTGGCTGACTCTAAAATATCTTTTTTTTTTTTTTTTACTTAGAAGATGTGTTAATATAAAATATCTTAATCAGAGATGAGTTTGTTGAAAAAATTACAAAGTCTTAGCAGTTTTTAAACCTCCTGACTCTTTAGTTACTGTCCATCTTTTTTTCTCCATCTTCGCCTATCACCTTCCCCCAAAATGAAGATAATGTATCTTTTTCCCTGCTGGTCATATGCAATATTTGATTACCAACTGTGAAGGAAGAATCCTCTGTGATTGGATTCAATAAACATTTATCAAGTACTTACTACTGAGCTAAACCTTGGGATAGTTTGTGGTGCTGACAGTGTTATAGGAATATAATTTTATACCGAGTTTCTTCAAAATATAAATAACTTGCATTTTTCATTATGATCTTTCTCAATTATAGACATGAAAAACCAGTTAATGCCCATAGAACAGTTCTTATACTTAATAGCTTGACCATTCTATTACCATTCAGAAGTATATTATTACATGGAAAAGCTCATCCTCCTCAAAGAATAAATTGGAAATACAAAAAGAAAAAGTAGTTGGGTAATAAACTTTTTTAAAATACTAAGTCAAAGGCATGCTTTTTTTTTTTTTTTTTAATTTTCGAACTGTGGGGTATAGGCATGAAGGCGAAGTTTGGGCTTCTGACATGCCCTCCTCTCCCCATTAGTGGCAGGGTACCCAATGAGTGGGTTTGTAGTCCTCATCCCCCCCTCCTCTGGCAGTGCCCAGTGACTGTTGTTCCTGTCCTTGAATCCATGTTAATTGCCCACTTGTGAGAACATATGTTCAGTTGTTTCTGTGATAATTCACTTAGAATAATGGTCTCCAACTGCATCCAAGTTGCTGCAAAGGATATGATTTTGTTCTATTTTTTTTTTTAGTTGGAGTCTCACTCTGCCACCCAGGCTGGAGTGCAGTGGCACACTCACGGCCACCACAGCGTCAACCTGCTGGTTTCTAGCGATCCTTCTGCCTCAGCCTTCCAAGCTGCTGAAACTACAGGCGCACATGCTACCATGCCCAACTAATTTTTGATTTATTGTAGAGATGAGGTCTTGCCAAGTTGCCCGGGCTGGTCTTGAACCCACAGGCTCAGGCAATCCACTCACCTCAGCTTCCCAAATGCTGGGATTACAGGCAGAGCCACCGAGCCCAGCCAATTTTATTCTTCTTTATGGTTGTGTAGTATTCCATAGTGTATATGTACCACAGTTTCTTTATCTAGTCCACTTTCTATGGGCTTCTGGGTTGGTTCTGTTTTTGTTATTGTGAACAGTGCTGCAATAAACATACAAGTGCCTATGCTCTTTTTGGTAGAGTGATGTGTGTCCCTTTGGATATATTACCAGAAGTGGGATTGCTAGGTCGAATGGTAGTTCTATTTTTAGTTATTTAAGAAATCTCTAAACTGCTTTCCACAAAGATTAAGCTAGTTTACATTCTCACAGTGTATGAGTGTTCCTTCGCCATCACCTGTTTTGTCTTTTTTAACTTTTTAATAATAGCCATCCTGACAGGTGTGAGTGGTATCTTATTGTAGTTTTGATTTGCATTCCTCTGATAAGCAACTGAGCATTTTTTCATATGTTTGTTGGCTGTTTGAATGTCTTACTTTGAGAAGTGTCTGTTTATGTACATCACCTACTTTTTAATTGAGTTGTTTTGTTTTCCCCTGCCAATTTGAGTTCCTTGTAAGTCTTGGATGTTAGATCTTTGTCAAATGTATAGTTTGCAAATATTTTTTCCCATTCTGTGGGCTGTCTCTTTACTCCCTTGATGGTTTCTTTTGCTGTGTAGAAACTTTTTAGCTTGATAAGGTCCCACCTGTAAATTTTAGTTTTTGCCACATTTGCTTTTGAGTACTTGGCCATAAAGTCATTGCCTATGCCAAGGTCCAGGAAGGTGTCCTTGAGATCTTCTTCTAAGATTTATAGTTTGAGGTTTCACATTTAAGTCTTTGATCTATTTTGATTTAATTTTTGTATATGGTGATAGGTAGGGATCTAGTTTCATTCTTCTGCATATGGTTAGCCAGTTTTCCCAGCACCAGTTGCTAAATATGGTTTCCTTTACCTGATGTTTTTGTTGGCTTTGTTGAAGATGGGTTGGTTGAAAGTCTGTGACTTTATTTCCACATTCTCTATCCTGTTCCATTGGTATATTTTTGTAGCAGAACCATGCTGTTTTGGTTACTGTAGCCTTGTAATAAAGTTTGAAGTCTGGGATAGCTTTAGCAATTTGGGCACTTTTTTGCTTCCATATGAATTTAAGTATTGTCTTTTCTAGGCCTGTGAAAAGTGTTGCTGGTAGTTTGATAGAGATTATGTTGAATCTATAGATTGCTTTGGATAGTATGAATATCCTGACAATATTGATTCTTCCAATCCATGAGTATGAGATGTTTTTCCATTTCTTTGTATTGTCTTTAATTTCTTTGAGCAGTGTTTTGTAATTCTCATTATAAAGATCTATCACTTCTTTGGGTAGATGAATACTGAGGTATCTTATTTTATTTTTTGTGGCTATAGTGAATGGGATTGTGTTTCTGATTTGGTTCTCAGCCTGCTTGTTGTTAGTATAAAAATGCAACTGGTTTTTGCATGTTGATTTTGTATCCTGAGATTTTATTGAAGTTGTTTAACAATGCTAGGAGTTTTCTGGCAGATTCCTTAGGATTTTCTAGGTATAGAATCATATTATCTATGAACAGGATAATTTAACTTCCTCTTTTCCTGTTTGGATACCTCTAATTTCTTTCCTTCCTGACTGCTCTGAATGTATGCCTTATTTTAAAAATTGTCTCAGAGTCAATTATAAATATCTTTCTAACTCTAGAGTCTTAGACTTCATTTACTCCTCAATTGAACCTTCATTAGGCTATTTCTACTTTCTAGTTTCTTCCCTCTCATCTCCTGAAAATTACTTCTGAATCTCCTGAAGAGTCACTTTCGAGACATAAATGAGAAAACAGAGTTGGAGGTACTTTGAAAACTGTAAAAAACCTGCACATAAATGAAAGCATGGAACAGTGGTTAAGAGCCAAAACCTCTGGAGCTGGACTGCCTGGATTCAAATCCTGAAAATACATCTTACCAACTGAGTAACTGGCTATTAAGTTCTGAGCCTCAGTTGCTTAATCTGTAATACCAAATAATATCAGTATCTTTGTATAAGGATTAAATGAGTTACTATTTAAAGCACTACACCAGAACCGAAAACAGAGTAAACTCTTGATAAATGCTTCTTGTTTTCAACACAGAAATGGGTTAGGTTATAAAAGTTTATTTGTAATTTTGTTTAAAACTCAGAACACATCCTCCCTCAAAAAAGCAATGCCACTAACAACGTTGTAAACATTAAATTCCCAGACCACTCCACAAATGTTGGTTTAATCTACAATGTAGCTGATCTGTAAAATCTAGAGTACGGTCCTCATTCTAGTACCTGTGACTGAACTTCCCTAGAGCAGGAATGTCTCACTCAGACCTGTCCTAGCCAAAGTGCTTCATGCCTCAAAGCGTTTGCCTTCCTCACTCATCAAACCCCTCACTCTTCACTAAATGTTGGTAGAAAAATGGATCTTACTTTACTGATCATTACTGAGGTATAAATGACTGATGTTTCTAGCAGAGCTATGAGCTATTGTCCAAAGTTTATTAACTTAAACAAATATTTTATTGGTAGAATTTCAAAGTATAGGAGTTAATTCATAAATTTCTAAGTCACTCATATTGAAAGATATACAATATTAACAAGACATAGTTTAGACTTGTAACCCCAAATTCAAGTAACAAAGTTCTTTCAATTAAAAGTATATTTTCTTGCCATTTGTAAAGCTCCAAGTCAGGTGACCAGCAGGCAAGTTAACAACTTTAAAATCTTTAGACTAATCAGAGTTTCTGAACAATTGGGGCAACAAGGTTTTCATTTCTATAAGAAAAAATAAATGCTAGAGTTCACGCCACTCAATTCTCAGCTCTTTGAGCTGCCAAAGGAAAAGCAAATTAGATGTGATCCACAGAAAAGACCCCGGATTAAGACTTTCCTTCCCTAAGAAAATCATGTCCCAGAGACAGAAATGTGCCTTGTTCTTACTTTTGTTACACTGAAAGTCGAGTGAATGGAGTGAGTTATAAACATTTGTCTTTTTTCTTCTTCTCCTTCGTCCTTCTCTTTACTCTTCCTCTTTTTTTTTTTTTTAAGACAAAGTCTCAGAATATAACCCACGCCCGTCTCAAACTGCTGGGCTCCAGCAATCCTCTTGCCTTCAATTTCCCGAGTTGCTGGGACTACAGTCACACGCCACCATGCCTGGTTTGTGTATATGTTCTTTGATCCTTTTTTTTTTTGAGCTGGAGTCTCACTCTGTTGCCCAAACTGGAGTGCAGTGGCACACTCCTGGCCACCGCAGCCTTGACCTGCTAGGCTCAGGCAATCCTTCTGCCTCAGCCTTCCAAGTAGCTGGAACTATAGGCGCGCACTACCACGCTCAGCTAATTTTTTATTTATTGTAGAGACGAGGTCTCGCCAAGTTGCCCGGGTTGGTCTCGAACCCGTGGGCTCAGGCAATCCACTTGCCTCGGCCTCCCGCAGTGCTGGGATTACAGGCTGAGCTACCAAGCCCGACTGTCTATATGTTCTTAATGATCACTTTTAGAAGGAGTTCAAGCTACTTTATCTGAACACTTTCATTAAATGCTTTACATATTTTTTAAGTATGTAAAAAAAAATCTCAAAGTCTGGGGCTGGGGAGGGACATGAGGATAAACAAAGAAATAGAGTATAGCAGTTAAGATTCTGGGTTCTAGTGCCAACTACCCACATCCCCACTTCCAGTTCTAGGACCTCCAGCTATATATCTGTAAAGGGGAGTCACATTGGTTCATGGGGTCAAGGCAAGGAAGAAATGAGATCAACATAACGTGCTCAGCACAGCCTAGCACCCAGAAAGTGTTAAATAAACATTAAACCTAAATGGGATTTTTCTTCCTCCTCTCAAAAATATTCTGCTTTTCTTAAAACTTACTAAGCAAAAAATTTAGTATTCTTACCTTAAATTCAAGGGGATGAATTATCACCACTTTAACCATAAAACTATTGATATTGTTCCTTCTGTCCACATGGTGGTGCTACTGTAGCATTACCATGGAGCAGTATTACCAAAGGCAGGATGAAATCCTGTGCTGCTAATCTTACTAATCTGTAAATGGCCACTTAATGGCCATTTTTAAATGTGCTTTCCAAAAATAGACTAATCATAAGTTTTACAATAAAAAATAAAAAGATTTGAATGAGAGGAGCATGATCCTTGGCAGTTTTCACCATGATCTTCCTCACCAGGATCCACATGCAACAGCTGACTTCCTTTCGGTACCCTGTGATCTGACTTTGTTAGCACATAGATAAACTGAGTCCTTTAGTGTATGTGCAACCAATGAAAATGTTATAATTATTCAGCATGAAACAAGATTTCTGTGAAAATAATCATTAAATTGCTGTGCAAATTTGTGAAATGCAGGTGAAACAATTGCTCCACCTGACAATCAGTCTACAGAACTACACTTTATGCTTCCTAAACCCAAAGGGAATTCTGCTTCCATTCATTCCCCCCTTCATCGGGAGTTTCAATTATTCGTACCTGCTAATCTCTCTTTTCTCATTTTAAGTCAACTCAAAAATGACAGACTGATCCCCTGTCTGTGATACACTCCACAGTCATTATGAGCTGGGCACAGGTGAAAGACAGGCCCCACATTCCTCAGGTATCCAATATGACAGAAGACACTGTCAGGCTCTTTGTTACCTGGGAGACTGTGGAATCCTGAGAATCAGAACACAGGAAACAAGCCAAAGGGCAAGAAGTCGAGAGGGGGAAGGTCAATCCTGACTCTCCTCCAATGCTTTAAAATACATTTGTGCTTGACCTAACTCCCCTAATGGCCCTTTGCATTTACTGACACACTTCTCAAAAGCATGGTCTAAATTCACAGTTTCCATTGCTTCATAGCTTATTTCCTCCTCAACACCTTGCAACACAGCTCCCACCTTCAACACTTCAGTATTCTCTGCGGTATTTGGCGTCTTCCTGTGTTTCTTTTCCACTCCATCACATGAGTGCCTCTAGAGAGAGGAGAGTGACATATCATAGCTGCCTGTGGGGCTACTTAACCTCCACCTCAAGAATCACCTAAGCCAATGGTTCTCGATCACTACACATGAAAATCATGTGGGAGCTTTTATAAAGTACCAATGTTCAGGATTTATAACATGTCAACTTAGCTAGGCTGAACAACATTTCCCAGAACTCCTTTTCTGGTTAGGGTGGACCACAAAAGAGATTTGGTGGAGACTAGGGTGGGGGAGAAGGGGCAGAAGTGAAGCAGCAGCCATTATATAACCCTCATACATTGCATAAACCAGCAACCAGACCTACGCCTGGGCCAGGTGTGTGTTGTAAGCTCCGCGGCAAAGGTCCCTGGCTTCTTAGGACACCCACATCACCTAGGTCAGAGGTAACAAGAACACACATGGGTTTCAGTCCATCATTATGTGTTCCAGATGGGTCTCACTTTTTCTATTCATCCCCCATGATAGAGTTTGAATATTTGTCCCCTCTAAATCTCATGTACAAATGTGATCCCCAATGTTGGATGTGGAGCCTAGTGAGAGGTCCTGAGGGTGGATCCCTCATAAATGACAGTGTCATTCTCGCAGTAATGACTGAGTTCACACTCTGTTAGTTCATGCAAGAGCTGGTTGTTTTCAAAAGCCTGGCACCTCCTTTCTCTCTCTTGCTCCTCTCTCTCACCATGTGACTCACCAGCTCCCCTTCCGCCATGAATGTGAGATTCCTGAGACCTCACCAGAAGCAGATGCAAGCACGATGTTTCTTGTACAGTCTGCAGAACTGTGAGCCAAATAAACCTCTTTTCTTTATAAATCGTCAGCTCAGGTATTCCTTCATAGCAATCCAAAACAGACTAATACACCCCACTTTACATCTATCTTTCCTTCCAGACTGACAGAGACTGCTTTGTGAGCTCCCACAACTGCAGGTGGTCGAATTCCTCTAACAGATCTCTTACTTTGTAGGTAGGCTTCTTCCATTGAACCCTGCCTGGTAAACTCCTCCAGGCCCGTTATATCAGACACTCAGAGGTGAGGCCCAGACATAACCATATGTTAAAAGTTCTCCAGGCTGGGTGCAGGGGCTCAAGCCTACAATCCCAGCACTTTGGGAGGCCAAGGCAAGAGGATTGCCTGAGCCCACAGATTTGAGACCAGCCTGGGCAACATGGTGAGACCTCGACTCTACAATAAATCAAAGAATTAGCTGGGCATGGTTACACAAGCCTGTAGTTCCAGCTACTTGGAAGGCTGAGGCAGAAGGATCGCCCGAGCCCAGCAGGTCGACACTGGGGTGGCCATGAGGGTGTTACTGCACTCCAGCCTGGGAGATGAAGTGAGACTCCGACTCAAAAAAAAAAAAAAAAAAAGTTCTTCAGATGTTTCTAACATGATTAAACATCATTCACCCTGAGGTTAGAAATCTCTACATTCAATTGCAAATCCTTGTCAGAGTAAACCTACAGTTGATAGGAATCCTCCAGGTGAGTGAGAATTGAGAAATTCAAAACCCTGTTCTGCCTCATCCTATTTTTAAAATTTTTTAAATCTACTATCCCTTTTTCCTCTTTCACAAATCTAACTCTACCCAACTCACGTATCATTGCAATCTTGTTCCTCCCTCCACTTCACCCCAGACTGATCTGGAAAAGTATGCATAACATCCCTCCCTGTCCCCCAGGAATCAAATCTAATCTCCTTATCCAGTATTCAAAGCTCTTCAGAGTCTGGCTTCTTCCCACCTGGTCTACTTATCCTCCCCTCCCACTGTAAACCCTATCAGCTTTCTGAACCTCCATCAATCCAAGGAAGAACAAAGCAGCGATCCCACAATGAAAATGGTCAAAACGATCTTCCCTGGCCTCCTTGGATTCTGCCTAAACACCACTTGCTGGGGAATAGCCCCTACTGATCACAACACACACCATCTTTATCTCCCCTCCCCCAGCCCCCATGCTTGCTGCCTCCCACTTTTAATACATTTGGCTTCTCATTGCATGAGAGATAGAAAGAATGTAAAAAGAATATAAAGTACAAATTCCTTTGTAGAGCTGCCGCTGACACTTTAATACGTTAATAAGCAACAGCTAACCCCGTCTTTCATGTCCAATTCATGCCACTGCTACTATGATCCTATTCCCAGTACTCAAGGAGGAAGATATTTTTTTGCTGATCCTCCATCACAAAACCACAGCCTAAACCAAAAGGGATCTCACACTTGTCCCCCAGCATAGAAACTTCAAAATCAGCTCTTGGTCTGCAATATCCAAGAAGGGCAGCTGGAGTTCTCATAACAGCATATGAACTGGCTTTGAAACGTCTTTGCTGAACATGGAGGATTTCCTTTTCCCAGGGTCTTCTCTTTGCATCTTGGAAAGAAGGCCTTACACAATCAGTGCATTTTCACTCAAACTTGTCTTTCTGTAAATGCCAAGAGACTGAGAAAATATGACCAAAGTACTGAAGAAGGCCCTTACCCCATGCTTTTTCCATGGTTCCAGGTAACATGTAATATTAATATAAAAAGAAATTATTCAACACCTCCCAAGGCCTACAGCTGAGTTTTTCCTTTTTTTTTTTTTTTCCACTTTTTTTTTAATCACCCCTTCATATGCTACATTTATATTGAAAATGTTTTCTCTAGACTTCTGCACCAAAGTACTCACCCATATTTCTCTGCAAGTCCTCTGGCATCTTCTTCTTTTACTACTCTCTGGTCTTCCAGGTCACTCTTATTTCCACATAACACTATATCTGGGTTTTCACAATATGCATGCATTTGTAGCTGACCTATTCATATAGGAAAGTTTATTATAGGTAAATAATAATAGAACCATATGATCAATGGACAAAACATGCTAAAGTGCTTTGAAAACTATGAATGTATATGCAGAATAAGGAACTGATAAAATGCTTTAAAAGCCTCAATTGTCTAACTTGTAAAGCTGAATAGATAGTGCAGAAATATAAGAGCACTCCTGTTCTTAAGCACATACCCCAGCTTATTTACATCAGAGAGTTATGAGAGAAGGTGCTAACCCTCAAAAGTGTAAGTCCCCACACAGGCGTACATGCACATACTCAGACAAAATTTTTTTTTTTTTAATGAAGGCCATTTGAAAAGCAATCTGGAGGAGTTCCTAGTGCTTATTGCTAATCTTAAAGCTTTCTTTTTCATATATTTTTCTCCATAGCAATGATATTCCTAAAAGAACTGTCTTCCTATAAACTAACTTATTTCTATCCAAAATATTTTTCTCATATTTCTATTATCCCAAGGCAGAATCCATTCATTTAAAACAAACAAGATATACGATTCAATGAAGAGAAAAGACCCAGAATAAATAGTAAATGACTCTGTCACTAAAACCAAGAGAAAGCAACTTTAATTTCACCAGATAATCTGTAAATAGGCATAATTATAAAAAGCAATTGACTCAAACAAAAGAACTTAACTAAGCTAAATAGTTTAATCTCCCAAAGAAGGAAAATAAAACTGTATTTCTTATTTATCACACTCCAGAAAGAAATTAAAACAGCCCAAACCTTCACAATAAGACATACCTCAAAGTTTATGGCCTAATTTATTTTTTAGCATGGTCAACCAGAAACATGTTGACATTTTAGTTCCTCATTATGAAGTCATGTTCATTATATCTTATCAAGAAAATGTCAAGTTGGCAAATATTTACTGAGCATTAACACAGGCCTGATACTTTGCATGGAATTTCAGGACAGTCCTTTGCAAAACCTTAGAGGGTAACTAGGGTAACAAGACCTACACAGGCAAGACCAGACTATGTATCATTTCTTTCCTCCAGGCTGTTACACTGTTTGAATATTCAACCACAACCTTCCTCCAAAACTTGCTTCATGGTTGCCACTATTTTGAAATCTTTCTGGTCTGGAGTGGCTCCGTGCTCTATTAACACCTTATATGTCCATGGTGAAGGCTGTGAACATAGACTCAGGACCCAGTGCACCTAGGGCTGAATCCTGGCTCTGCCATTTAGCTGTGTGACCCTGAGGAATTTATTTGACTGCCTCAGTTTCCTCATCTGTAAATTGTGATAATGACACTACTTACTTCATTGGGTCAAGATGAGGATTAAATTAGTCCTGTGATTCTCCAGGAATGGTCTGTGAACCAGCAGCCTTAGTATCACCTGAGAATTTGTTAGATCTACTAAATCAGGAATGCTGGGGGTGGGGCTAGAAATCTGTGCTTTAACAAGCCCTCTAGATGATTGAGATGCACACTCACATTTGAAAACTACTGAGTTTGCCAGGCTTGGTGGCTCAGCCTGTAATCCCGCACTTTGGGAGGCTGAGGTGAATGGATTGCCTGAGCCCGCGGGTTCAAGACCTGCCTGGGCAACTTGGCGAGACCTCATCTCTACAATAAATCAAAAAATCAGCCGGGCGTGGTAGCGCGTGCCTGTAGTTCTGGCTACTCAGAAGGTTGAGGAGGAAGGATCACCAGAGCCCAGCAGGTAGACGTTGCGGTGGCCGGGAGTGGCCACTGCACTCCAGTCTGGGCGACTGAGTGAGACTCCAACTCAAAAAAAAAAAAAAAGAAAGAAAGAAAGAAAACTACTGAGTTCATATACTAAAGGAGTTCTAAGTGCTTTAAGTTCTAAGAGCCAGTAATGTTAGCTAACAGTGTTTATTTGGGGAGTCTAGGAGGCATGCATGTTGATTTTTCCTTTTATCTCTTTTTTCCTAATTTTTCTATGAAGATTTTGCTTATATGAAAAGTAAATTGATTTGTTATTTTTAATACTTCACTAAGAAAAAAGTCACCTACAGCCTGAGGAAGTGTGTGATAAGGACCCTATACACAGTACAAAATGTAACAAGGGTTAAGAGGAGGGGGAAAATATTTAAATACAACTAATGTTAATCACAGAAAATTTTGCAGAGGCCATTTTTGCTAGGTTTTAAAGAATAAGCAGAACTCTAATTGTTTTTTTTTTAAATGGGGTGAATGTGGAGAAGACTTTTCAGACAGAGGGAATATAAGGGATAAAAACACAGAGAGGAAAAACATGTAAAATATACACTGTGGGGCTCTTGTGCCATTTATGTGAGGCTCCAGAAGATAGTTTAGAAATTTAGGCCATAAAGCTTTCTTACAAAACATGTCGTCAGTGGATGAGGATTCTGGGCATGACTCGTTTAAGTTCTCTGTACGCCAGGAAAATGAGGGTGTGAATACAGCTCTACCCAATTCCTTTCAGATTTCAATCTAGGTCCAAAGGACTAGTCTCTGTTCAGTGTCCTAAACTAGGTGGGACTCTATTTGGACTCCTACTGCCCTTAAGAGGGCATGGAGAGATTCTGCATGAGAGAGGATGGTTTGCAAGGAGCAGAGGGAAGATACAAACCTGCTCATTCTTCCCTGGACTACCAGGGCCCAGGAACCAGCTATTTCTTTAATGCAACACTGTCTGTGTTCTGGCATGCACCATCTATCTATCTATCTATCTATCTATCTATCTATCTATCTATCTATATTTTTTAAGTTATTATTTTGATTAAAAGAAGAGGAAATGAATGATCCTTATAATACTAAAAATGCTGACAGGCAGAGGAAAAATAAAATGTTTAGATAATTACTGATTTGTATTCCTAATTAAGATTTGATATCACTATATTCTGACACTGAGCACCATACCTTTTTGTTTAAATGTGGGAGGGGGAGATACTTTCTATTGAACATATAAAATCTTCAATATGTATAAATTTTTTGTACCTAACTAGGCAATAAGGATTTTTTTATTCTCAAAGGAAAGCAAAACAAAATACATAGACATATATGCATATTTTCACATAATTTTCTTCTTTATCTTAACTAGTTATAAAGCCCAAATGGGCAAGATTTATCTAACGTCTCAGAGTTTCAGTGACCACCTATGAAAAACAGGTGGGCTGATGATCTTTCAATGTTAAGATTCTATGAGCACTCTCCAGTGATCCTTATAAAATGTTGGTTTAAGAAAGCTCCAGAACTTCTTCCAATGATGGAAGGGAGAGGAGGATGAGCAAGGGCTGAGGACAAGGGACTAGAAATAGCCACAATTGGCTCCAGCTTGTAATTCCAGCACTTTGGGAGGCTGAGGTGAGAGAATTGCCTGAGCCTATGGGTTCAAGAACAGCCTGGGCAACTTGGGGAGACCTTGTCTCTACAATAAATCAAAAATCAGCTAGGCATGGTAGCATGTACCTGTAGTTCCAGCTACTTGGAAGGCTGAGGCAGAAGGATTGCCCGAGCCCAGCAGGTCGACACTGGGGTGGCCATTTAGCATGCTACTGCACTCCAGCCTGGGCGATGGAGTGAGACTGCAACTCAAAAAAAAAAGAAAGAAAGAAAGGAAAGGAAAAGAAATAGCCACCATCATTCTGTTACAAGGGAAATAATGAGGTGTGCAACTCAGACAGGCACCTAACAAAGTGAGGCCCAGAACGCATAACTGCATTTGGGAAACACACATGTCAATAGCTCTGCAACTCTTAGTGGCCAACTTACTTGAGAAAGGTCATAAAATGCCACTGAGCTAAAAGTCAAAACCTCCATGCCCTTGGATAAGTCTGTTACTGTTTAAGACTGGATGTCCTCATCCTGAATTAAGAACAAATGTTGACCCAAATCTCTCACAAAGTAGTTGTAAGGATCAAAGTATGTGAAAATGCTTTGAAAACCACAATGCACTAGAAAAATTACTCTAAAATTCACTTTTAAAACAAGTGTTTCTACTAGCAAAACTATAGCCAATTACCCTTTCATAATCCCAAAACACCAAGTAATTTTTTAAGTAGCAGATTTTTTTTTTTTTTTGGAGAGACAGGGTCTCACTCTTGCCCAAGCTGCTCTTAACTCCTGTCCTCAAGCAATCTTCCCAATTTGGCCTCCCAGGGTGCTGGGATTACAGGCATGAGCTGCTGTGACCAGCCAGTAGTAGATATTTTCAAATAAGTGTTTTAAAGATTGGATGTTAAGCATTTAAAATCACAGCCTTCTCTAATATACTCTATAGAATTACATCAATATGACCAAAGAAGGAAAATGTACATTTGAAGCTGTTATTTGGTCAAGTGGCAGGATTTTAAATGGCTATTCACCAATCATTTTGTAGATTAGAATCTCTCCAAAGAACCATAATAAAAGTTGATGTATATACTGTACTGATAAAAGTAAAGTTTTCATGGCAGGGTCCTCCTAGCAGATGCTCTAATCCGAAAATCAAGAAGGAGGCTCTAAGCACAAAAAAGGCATGGAGCCAGAGGTATAATCCATTAAGCCTTCAAAAGATATCTGTATTTTTGTAATATATATTTATCACCCAGGGATGATACAAGAATTAATAACACACAATAGGCAAGTAGATACTTAGAGGTTTAACTTCTCTATGCTTCTACTTCCTCATTTGTAAAATGGGAATAAGAATCCCCTCTGCGGAACAGACCAATTAGGAGATAACATGCAAAGTGCTGCTTTGTACCTGGAGCCTAGTAATTACTCAACAGGTCAAAATTAGTATTGCTAGAAAAGGCAGAGTATTTCAGTTACCTTTGCCTGTAAACTAAAAACATTGCTCCTTTAAACAGCATTCATGCTAGAAGCTCCTCTAAACAAATTTACAGCAGAAGTAGAGCATAAGAGGCCATTTTATTTTGGGGAGTTGGGAGAGAAAGATAAGGAACCAACAACACTTACTTATCCAGTTCCTGACATTGAGGAAACTTTGTTCATTTGTCAGATCAAATAGCAGAAGGAAACCCATGGCATCTCTGAAGAAAGCTGTTGTCAAGCTGCGAAACCTAGAGACATGAAAGCAGATTAGTCACTTATTCCATGGCCCCACTCCTGAACCCTAAAGCTATAATAAGCAATGCTTCCACCCTCTTACAAAAGTTTATTAATAACAAAATACATGAATAGGGTAGTCATTCATCACTAATCAGTTTAAGTGTTAAAAGATCATGTGATTTGAAAACTCAGTCTGTTGGACAGGGATCATGAGAACTAGTGATCTCTTCGACTCAGCCAATAATTTATTGTACAATTGTGAGTTAATTAGGACAAAAGCAATGTTGTGTTTACTGTATATGTTTTCCTTCTTTGAAAGCTTGACTTGACATTACAGTACGTTCCATGATCATTTAATTTCGGTCTCAACAGAAATATCTTATCTCTGATTATCATTTGTTTGGCTTTAAGGTGAGAGTAGTATACTGACTCAGACACCATTCTTTTTTGTTACTCTGCCTTCCAGGGTTTTATCCTGCTATCTCCTCTCTCTTCCCTCCACCAGGCAGTTTCCTCAACTTTGCCTATATGCAAAGCCTGAAGATGGCAAGTAGGTTCCACAGAAGAAAATACTGGTATGAATTTGTCATCTAATCAGCAAAATTAGGATTTTCTTAAATATTTTAACCAATATTTTTATAAAAGCAGTTCTTATCTTTTAGAGTTACATACCAAAATGTTAAAAATGAAATATGTCTGGAATTTGCATCCTAATTATATGGGGGATAATGGGTAAGAAGAAGTGAGGGGCATAAATGAAAATACAGTTGGCCACAACTTGATAATTATTAAAATGGAGTAATGGGTACATGGGGTCATTATACAATCCTTTCTACTTTTGAATATGCTTAAAGTTTTCTATAATAAAAAGTTTAAAGCAAACAAAAGCCTTCGAGGTGGCTGTGAGAGAAAGCAGAAGCTGTAGTTAACTCAAAGCAGTCTTATATCCAGATTTCATGTGGCTTATTTTGGTCAAGTAACCTCTGGTCATATGAATTAATTCCAATCAGATTTTCCGTTAGGTTTTGATAATCAGGTAAAAATAATGCATGTAATTGCAGATTTCTCGTAGTTGAGAAAACAGCAAAAGAAAATGGAGAAAAGGATGTTAGTTTTTAAAAAAGGAGAAAAGAAAAAAGAAGTCTACAAGTAAAGCTCCATTTTGAAAAGGATTTATTTTTCCTTTGCTCTTATAAGAAACAAAGCCACCATTATTATCTCAGACTGATAAATTTCCTGCTCATTTGGCAGCATATCTTATCTGGGTGCAAATCAACTAATCAGCTGGCTTTTTCCTGCTCTGGTCACTGTTTGAAGAATGTAACTATTTTTCTCTTTCCTTCAACAAGGAGTACATAACTGAAGATCTCATACCTCTCCTGCCCTGCTGTGTCCCATAACTGCAGGTGGATTCTCTGGCCTCTGCCAATGGCTCCATCTGGCCCATTGGCTCTGTATACCTAAAACAGCAACATGAAAGAGAAAAAAAGAGAGAACTTCTGACACCCGGGAACTCTTCTTGCCTTTCTATTCAATACAAATCCCCAAAGCATCTAAACTTCTATAGAGAATCCCATCTGGAATAGCCAGGTTTTATTTTATGTCAAGTAATAGTATTTGGGCAATGCAATAATATACTAGGAGAGATGCCTCCCCCTCCAAAAAAGTCATTTTTTGGAGAGAGGGCCCCTTGTAGTACAGGCTTCCCCCACTAGGTAGGTGTTCTAGGAACCCATCAGCATCAGTGTGCCAGCTAGTGTTGTAAGAGGCTGTATTCGGCTTCAGTGAATTTTTTTTGGAGATACTTTCAACATGTTTGTTCATTTCATGATGGGTGATTCACAAGCACATTTACCCACACTACACTGAGTGTTCAGCAGTTTTTGACCAAAAACAGCATGACTCCTGTGCCCTACCCTCCCTATTCACCCGCTCTTACCCCAAGTTACTTTTTTTGTTTGTTTCCCTGGATGAAAAAAATTCTCAAAGGGAACTGTTTTGCTGATGTGGAAGATTTGAAACAAAAAATTACAGAAGCACTAAAAAGCATCCAAAATGACAAGTTCAGAAGTAGTTTTGAAGAAACAAAGGACTGAGTATTACATGTGCTCACTCATAAGCGGACCTTGAACAATTATTGTAATACTATTAGAAAAGAATTACCAGTAGTAGGAAACTGTGGGGGGGAGCTGAAGGAGGGCAGGATTGGCAGTAGTGGAAATCTACCTGGGGGTGGGAGGAACACACCTCATCAACAAGGGTACCTGCATTATGAACATTTGTATACCTAACCCTGAACTGTACTCCACATCTTTAAAATAAAAATTTAAAAAGGAAAAAAAACCACAAAAATTTTTTGAGCAGTGGAAAAAGCATCTCAGTAGGTATACTGCAACGAATGGAGAGTACTTTGAAGGTGACTGAAGTTTAAACATGTAAGAATAAATACACAATTTTTTAAATAAATAATTATGGGTTTTCTTGGGTTCCTCTTCATATATGTAAATACGTAAATTATATATACACATATTTTTAAAATATATAAAATATGTAAATAAAATAATTTGTATAAAAAATAAGAATCAGCTTTCCTTTCTTCAAAGTTCCCTTGGGTCACTATCTACAGGAAATATTACTTTCTACAGCTTTTCTATCCCATCTTTTAAAGTTTTCTTTAAAAATTTTAAAGAAAGCACTCCCTAGAACTTCAGAGAAAGGACTTCCAAAAATTAATTTTTCCATAAAAGCAACAAAAACACTGGCAAAAATTGTCAAAATCAACTATTTCAGAACTCTGGAAATTAACACAGACTTGAAACACTTCAAGGAGTGTTTATTCTAGAAAAATGGCTAAATAACAGTAAAAACAGTAAACTTTGTGGTGTTTTTAACTTGCCCTGCTACCATTCCCTTCACTCCATCTCTGCAGTAGCTTTAAAAAATATATAACTACAATAGTTGTGAAAACCATCAGCCTAGTAGCCACTGCAGACAGTGAAGGCAGAACAAGTTTGGAGCTCCCTGAACATCTCATCTTCAGAGAGCTGCCAGGATGCTCCCTGAAAAGCTCTATTCTCAGGCCTTGCCTTTATGTGATCTCACTCTGAGCTTGCTTTTTGAGAACAGACCTATGCCAAAGACATTTGTGGAAAACTATCAGCAGCAATTATTTAACAACACAGCTACCAGAGGTAGTCAATACCAGTAAGGGCTAACAAAAACCTAAACAACAACAACAAAACTTAAAAAAGGAAAACAATGGAAAAGGAGATGTCCATAAGGAGATTCAAAATGCTCCCCCAAATTCTTCGGAACCTACAAGGACATGTTCATGTGCAGGCTTCGTCATATGCCCAGGAACAACCTAAAAATGCCCTTATTGCTCACCTCTGATTGACCTTGAAGCTCTTCTCAAGCAGTAAGTAAAGGTTAAGGTAGAGTTGTAAACTGCCCTCAGCAGAATTAAACACATGTCCTAATACACACACAGAGCCCCTCAGAAAAAGCTGAAAGACTTAATGGTTGAAGAAACTTCAGAGCTGGGGACAGTGGCTTATGCCTGTAATCCCAGCATTTTGGGAGGCCAAGGGAAGGGAAGAGGATTGCCTGAGACCAGGGAAGGAGACCATCCTGGGCAACTTGGTAAGACCTTGTCTCTACAATAAATCAAAAAATTAGCCAGGCATGGTGGCATTCACCTGTGGTTCCAGCTACTTGGAATGCTGAGGAGGGAGGATTGCCTGAACCCAACAGGTTGAAGTTGCTGTGATTATGCCACTGCACTCCACTCTGGGCAACAAAGTCAGATTCAAACTCAAAAAAATTAATTAATTAATTAATTAATTAATTAATTAATTTCAGAAACTCTGTCCACTCATTAGTTGTCCACTAAGCAGACTGAGTAGAGATTTCAGTAGCTGCACACAGCAATGAATACAGACTTTACAGAATTGTTTGAGGAACATTACTAAACAGACAGCATCAACAAAAATAAATAAATAGCAAAATCAAGAAGTCAGGAGAGTGTGGGGATCTGATTTCTGGAGTTGTTACATTATTTTAAATTTTTGGCTTTCAAAAAAACTTACAAGACACACAAAAAAACAGAAAATATGACTCATATATAGAAAAAAAGCAACCAACAGAAACTGTTCCTGAGGAACTACAGATGTTGAACTTACTAGACAAAGACTTTAAATAAGCTATTATAAATATGGTCAAGGAACTAAAGAAAATCATGTCTAAAAAAAAAATCAAGAAACGTATGAGAACAATTACTTACTAAATGGAGACTATCACCCAAGAGATAGTCATAAAAAGAGAAGTAAATAGAAATTCTGGAGTTGAAAAGTACAATAGCTGAAATGTAAAATTCAATAAAAAACACTAAAAAATTTTTGAAAATTTTCAAACTGCTGAAAGAAAAAAGACTATCAACCAAGAATTCTATATCCATAGCTATTCTCTAAAATTGAAAAAGAAATTAACACATTCACAAAACTGAGAAAAGTCATCTCTAGCTGACCTGCCATATAAAAAACACTAAACACAGCTCTTGAGGCTGAACTGAAAGGAAACTAGACAGTAATTCAAATCCATACAAAAGAATAAATAGTACCAATAAAAGTAACTACACAAGTAAATATAAAAGACAATACAAATCTATTTTTGTTTGTAACCCTTTCCTCTTTCTGATTAAAATACAAGTGGATAAAGCAATAACTTTAAATCTGTATCAATAGACATACAATGTAAACAAGATGTCATTTGTATGACAATAAACCACAAAGGAGGAGGAGAAAACAGAGCCATAGGAGCAAGGCTTTGTAGAGTATTAAAATTAAGTTAGTATTAACCAAAACTAGAGTGTTAAAAATTAAGATAATAATTGCAATCCCCAGGGAAACTGTTAAGAAATAGCTCAAAAATATATCATAAAAAATGAAAAGGAAATTAAAATGGCACACTAAAAAATAACTTTTTTTTTTTTGAGTTGGAGCCTCATTCTATCACCCAGGCCAGAGTGCAGGGCATGCTCACAGCCACCCCAGCATCAACCTGCTGGGCTCCAATGATCTTTCTACCTCAGCCTTCCAAGTAGCCGGTGTGTGCTACCATGCCCACCTAATTTTTTGTTTATTGTAGAGATGAGGTCTCACCAAGCTGCCCGAGCGTGTCGCAAACCCATGGGCTCAGGCAATCCACTCGTCTCTGCCCCACAAAGTGTTGGGATTACAGGTTGAGCCACCAAGCCCAGCCACTAAAAAATATTTTATTTAACGCAAAATAATACAGTAACAGAGAAACAAAAAAGATATCATACATACAGAAAATAAGTAGAGAAACAGCAGACGTAAATCTGACATTATTAATATAAATATAAATAGATTAAAAGTTCCAAATAAAAGACAGATTGTAAATGGATTTAAATTTTTGATCAAATTATGTGCTGTCTACAAGAGACACACTTTACAGTCAAAGATACAATGAGGTACAAGTAAAAGGCTGGGGGAAAATATACCATGCAAACAGTAATCAACAGAAAGTTGGAGTGGTATCCTAATATCAAACAAAATAGACATTAAGACAAAAATGGTTATTAGAGACAAAGGATATTTTATAGTGACAAAAGGGTCAACCCATTAAGAAGATATGGGGATAAGAAGTGAAAAACAGACAACTCAACAGCAATATTTAGAGACTTCAGTACTCCGTTTTAAATAATGGATAGAAAAAGTAGCCAGGTCAACAAGGAAATAGAAGACTTGAACAACACTAGAAACCGACTATACATAAGACATCTATAGACTAGAATACTCTAGCTAGCAACAGCAAAATCCATATCTTCTCAGACACACATGAAACATTCTCAAGACTACACCATATGTTAGGCCCTAAAAAAATCCTAAAGACATTTAAAAGACTGAAATTATCGACAAAGTATGTCCTTCAACCACAACGGGGTAAAATTAGAAATCAATAGCACAAAGCAATCTGGAAAAATCACCAAGAAGTGAAAATCAAACGGCACACTCTTAAACAGCCAGTGTGTCAAAAGGAAACACAAGGACACTATAAAATACTTTGAGGTGAATGAAAACAAAAACACAGTATATAAAAACTATTGAATGAAGCTAAATCAGTGCTAAGGGAAAAATCTGTAGCTGCAAACACCTATATTGAAAAGGAAGAAAGATCTCAAATTAGTAACTTGACTTGCCATCATAAGAAACTAGAAACACGAGTGTAAACGAAACTCAAAGCAAGCAGAAGAAAACAAATAAGAGTGTAGTGGAAATCATCTTCTCTTTGAAAAGATCAACTCAATTTATAAACCTCTATCTAGACTGACCAAGGATAAAAACAGGAGACTCAAAAATTCAGGAATAAAAGAAAGTACATTACCAACTGTACCAAAATAAAAAGATTTTGAAGAAACTCCATGAATAATTGCATGGAAAAAAAATGCGATAATGTAGAAGAAAGAGAGAAATTCCTAGACACAAAGGACTGAAACTGACTCAAGAAGAAATAAAAAATCTAAACAGACCTATAACCCAAAGGAGATTGAATTAGAAACCAAACAACTTCCCACAAAGAATTAGGAATCAAACAACTTCCCAGGCCCAAATGTCTTCATTTATGAATTCTACCAAATGTTAAAGGAAGAACTAATACCAATCCTTCCCAAAATCTTCCAACATATAGATAAGGAGTAAAACTTCCCAACTCATTTTATTAGGCCATTATTACCCACATACCTGAATCAACCAAAGACACCATGAGGGTAGGGGAAAAAATACAGACAAACATTCCCTCTGAATATACTCACCAAAATACTAGCAAACAGAATCCAGCAACATATCAAAAGGATTATATATCATGTCCAAATGGAATGTATCACAGGAACAGCAAGGTTAGTTTGCCATACAAAAAGTAATTGATAATAATGCACCATATTAATAGAATAAACATCTAAAAACACAGTCATCTCAATAGATACAGAAAAAGCATTTGACAAAATCCAACACCCTTTCAGGATTAAAAACAAAAAACACAACAAACTAGGACTAGAAGGGATCATCTTCAACCTGCTAAAGAACATTTATTTTTTAAAAAACACAGATTATATTATACTTAATGGTTAACATCTAAATACTCTTTCCCTAAGATCAACAGCGAGACAAAGGTGTCCCCTCTCATCACTTCTATTCAATATTTTACTGAAGGTTGTTAGGGCAATTAGTCAAGAAAGAGAAATAAAACGTTTCCAAATTTGAAATGAAGAAGTAAAATAGCAGATGACATGATCTTGTACATAGACATTCTGAAGGCACAAATACACAAAGACACACAAAAACTATTAGAGCTAATAAACAAGTTAATCAAGATTCCAGTATATAAAACCAATTTACTAAATAAATTGTACTTCTGTACATTAGCAATGAGAAATGAAATTAAGAGAACAATTTAATTTATAATAGCATCACAATGATTAAAATACTTAAGAACAAATTTAACAAAAGAAATAGAAAACTTATACTCTGAAAGCTACAAAACATTGTTGAAAGGCATTTTTAAAGATCTAAATAAATGGAGCCAGGCACAGTGGCTCATGCTTGTAATCCCAGCACTTCGAGAGGCAGAGGCGAGAGGATTGTTTGAGCTCAGAGGTTCGAGACCAGTCTGGGCAACTTGGCATGTCCCTGTCTCAACAATAAAAAAATTAGCTGGGCCTGGTGGCACATGCTTGTGGTTCCAGTTACGTGGAAAGCTGAGGTGGAAGAATTGCCTGAGCCCAGCAGGTCAAGACTGCATTGGCTGTGAATGTGCCACTGTACTCTATACTCTAGCCTGGGCAGCAGCAGGAGACTACCACTAACAAAAAAGAAAAAAGAAAAAAAAAAAAGAAACCTAAATAAATGGAAAAAAATCCTATGTTCATGAATAAGAAGACTTCATATTATGAAGATGGAAATACTGTGCAAATTGATCTACAGATTCAATTCAATCTCTAACAGAGTCTTAACCAACTTCTTTGTAGAAATTGACAAGCTAACCCTAAAATATATACAGAATTGAAAGGGATCCAAAACATTCTTGAAAAAGAATAAACTTGAAGGACTCATACTTCCCAACTTCAAAATATACTACAAAGCTACAGTAATTAAGATATTATGGAGCCAGACTCAGTGGCTCAGCCTGTAATCCCGCGCCTTTGGGAGGCTGAGGTGAGTGGATTGCCTGAACCCGCAGGTTTGAGACCCGCCTGGGCAGCGAGACCTCATCTCTACAATAAATAAAAAAATCAGCCGGGCGTGGTAGCGCATGCCTGTAATTCCAGATACTGGGAAGGCTGAGGCAGAAGGATCGCCGGAGCCCAGCAGGCAAGGCTGCGGTGGCCGGGAGCGGCCACTGCACTCCAACCTGGGCGACCGAGTGAGACTCCAACTCAAAAAAAAAAAAAAGATATCATGATACTGGCATACGGATAGAAATATAGATGAATGGAATAGAACTGAGAGTCCAGACATAAACATTTGCATTTGTGGTCAACTGATGTTCAGCAAGAGTGCCAAGGCCATTTAATGAAGAGTGCCAAGATCATTTACTAGGGGGAAAGAATAGTCTTTTTTAAAAAAAAAATGATGCTGGAACAACTAAATATCTGCACTCAAAAGAATAAGTTGAATCCTTATCACACCATACACAATAATTAACTCAAAATGGATCACAAACCTAAATATAAGAACTAAAACTATTTGCATATCATGTTTCTTAGAAACACACACATACACACACACACACACACACACACACACACACACACACACACACACAACCCAACCTCAAACCACCATCTAACTTCACTGGCCTTTGGTTCTTTTCCTATTTATAATTAAAATTTTTAAATTTATAATGCACAGCACAGAATAATCATACATGCTATGTATTTATATGATGTAGATAGATATTGGCTATAATCTAATAGAAAATAGCACGTGTTGTTAAGGATGGAGGAAAACTGGAGCCCTTATACACTGCTATGAGAATGTCAAATGGTGGAGCATCTTTGGAAAAATATGAAAATTCCTCAAAAGTTAAGTCGTTATCATATTATCAAGCAATTTCACTCCTAGGCATATATCCAAGATCAATTTTAAAAATTCACACAAAAAATTGTATATTAATGTTAACAGAGTCATTATTCATAATAACTAAAAAGAAACCCAATGTCCACCAAAAGATGAATGGATAAACAAAATGTAGTATTTCGATATGATGGAATATTATTCAGTCATAAAAAGGAATGAAGTCCTGACACATGCTCCTGCAAGGAAGGAACTTGAAAATATTATGCTAAGTGTAAGAAGGCAGGCATAAAAGGCCACATTTCGCGTGATTCTATTTCTATGATGTGTCCGGATTGGGAAATACATTGACAGTAGATTCATGATTAGGGGAGGAGAAATGGAGAATCACTGCTAACAGGTACGGGGTCTCTAAAATTAAGGATAAAACATACATTCACACAAAAAATTATATATGAACGTCAATAGAATCGTTATTCATAATAACTAAAAAGAACCAAAGTGTCCATCAAAAGATGAATGGATAAACAAAAGCTACAAAGTAATCAAGATATTATGGTACCATTTTGATGGTTGCATAACTGTAGAATATACTGAAAACCACTGAATAGTACACTTTAAATGGATGAATTTTATCTTTTGTGAATTATATCTCAACAAATCTATCTTTTAAAAAACAAGGTTATAAAATGAGAGTTAACAAAAACAATCGGATGGATAGATTCTACAAATCATGTGTCAATACTAAAAATTACATTAAGATCCCATTCTTACTCAGTGAGTCTAAGTCTCTATAATTCTCTCTGGTAATAGAGAAAAAAAGTGGGCAAAGGGAATGATCTTCTATCCTGGAAGCCAGGAACCCTGTATCTCTCCTGACAGAGTAAGCTCCATTGAAGGGTCTTTGTCATTAATCTCCTGACCACTTGTTGGCCTATTTCAGAGTAGCAGTGAATTTTTCAGCAAGAAATGTAGTCCACGGAGAAGGCCATCTTCCCTTATCTCCAATGGCCATCTGCCTTCCTCTCTACTACTAGAATAACTTGCAGTCTTGAGGGCTTTAAAAAAAAAAAAGAGCCTCTCCCTTCAATAATCTGCAGAGCATCATCACATCCACTGCCTGGATTCCCCACTCCTACTCCAACCTCACCCTCCTGGCAGCTGTGATGAGTTCTACCACTTAGTATTCCATGTGGAATTGCTGAGGCTTCACTAAGAGAACTGCCATTAAAAAATTATAAGGTGCCAAAGGTGGAAGTTATAGCCCAAAAATCAGGGGTGGGAGGGGCAAGGTAAATGGCAGGCTTCAAGGCAAAAGTAGACAAATAATGTTGTGGAGGACAGAAGAGAAGATACAAACAAAAGGTACCAAGGAGCTGGGTGCAGTGGTTCAAGCCTGTAATCCTAGCACTTTGGGAGGTGGAGGCAAGAGGATTGCCTAGGGGTTCGAGACCAGCCTGAGCAACATGGTGAAACCTTGTCTCTTCAATAAATCAAAAAATTAGCGGGGCGTGGTAGCACGTGTCTGAGGTTCCAACTACCTGGAAGGCTGAGGTGAAAGGATCACCTGAGCCCAGCTGGTTGAGGCTGTGATACCTGTAAGGATGCCACTGCACTCCAGTCTGGGCAACAGAGTGAGACAACTCAAAAAAAATTTTGTTTTAATTTAGAAAATGTAAGAAGAGAAAATCTAAAAGAATTGTTCACTTTTACTCTGCCTTTGCACAGCCTTTAACACAGCCTTTGCAATCACATTGCCCACATTGAACATAACACACTTTCATATATAGCCCTTAATTTTAGATCCCAACCTTTGTCCTCCTAATTCCTGCAAAGTAAACTAAAGAGCTGGACAAATGTTGACTCAAAGATTACATTTTTAGCCGGGCTCGGTGGCTCAGCCTATAATCCTGCGCCTTTGGGGGGCTGAGGTGAGTGGATTGCCTGAGCCCGCGGGTTCGAGACCCACCTGGGCAACTTGGCGAGACCTCATCTCTACAATAAATCAAAAATTAGCCGGATGTGGTAGCGCCCGCCTGTAGTTCCAGCGGCTTGGAAGGCTGAGGCAGAAGGATCTCCGGAGCCCAGCAGGTCGAGGCTGCGGTGGCCAGGAGCGGCCACTGCACTATAGTCTGAACGACAGAGTGAGACTCCAACTCAAAAAAAAAAAAAAAAAAAAAAGATTACATTTTTATATAGGATAGAGAACTTACCACTCTTTTTTCCCTGAAGTCAATGCCCACAGTTGTGATAAATTTGGAATTAAACTTGCCATCTGTGTACTGGTAAAGTACACTGGTCTTCCCTACTCCAGAGTCTCCCAAAGCTAAAAACTTGATGAGGTAATCATAATCTCCATCAGACATAATGAAGAACTCAGTGGTTCACCTGCAACATATAAACAAATGAGTATTTATTAAAATCCATCTGAACATTGGAGTTATCCATTCATGATGTGACAGCAATATTCAGTTCAACAAGCACTTCTATGAAACATTTATATGTCTAGGGATTATATGAAGAAAGGGTTATATATTGTTTACTATTCCTGAGGACCTGATAACTGGCCAGCTGAGAAGCTACTGAAACAAATAACAGTTTGGTTTTACTTTAACATACATATTATAGTACTATTAAGGCAAAAATTCCAGTGAGAATAATAAGCAATAAGAAAATAATAGTCACTAAGTCTTATTTGCAGACCATATAGGACAAAAACTAATTAAAGAAAAAAAAGGAAGGAAAATGTTATAAGAAATAATATTTTCAAATCTTAGTGTGCAAGTGGCTCCAATCTCCCCTTCTTTTTAAAGGTCTCCTAGTACTGGATCCCTGACTTTTCTCTTTTTTTATGTGTACACCTAGATAATTTCATTTATGCTATTCATTTTCATATGTTACTATAGTTTCTTCAAAGACACTGTTAATTCACAAGTAAAATTTACATATTATCATATGTACTAAATCAGGCTTCTCTGGAATATCACTGCTCACGTGGGAACTGAGTTCCAGATGTGAGCAGTCACTGCTCAGATAGCATAGTTCCACAAATAAAGTCTCATTTACCTACCCCTACCTGAGTATTCTAACAAGAACTGCTGAAAATTCAGCTCTTTAATACTGATTAAACCAAAATTCTACCTTAAGGAAGAAAAATTTGTTTTTATCAGTAATACCTAACCATGGTTATTTTTGATCCCTTATAATTGGCACTTTTCACGATTTGTTTTTATACTCTAAACAGATTCAACCCCAAAATATCAGTCCAATTGGCAATAGAGTCTCTTTCCAGGGAACACTTACTTCTTTATTAAATCTTTTATTGCTACATAATATTTGTACATTTCATGGGGTACATGTGCTATTTTGTTATATGCATAGAATGCGTAATGATCAAGTCAGGATATGTGGGAACATTTCAAGTCTTCTCTTCTAGCTATTTTGAAATATACATCGTTGTTAACTGTGGCCACCCTATTCTGCTATTGAACATTAGAACTTATCCCTTCTATCTAATGTTTGTACCCATTAACCAATCTCACTTAATTCCTTCCCAATTCCAATAAATTCTCCCAAAAATCAGAAAAATGACTAGCTATTCCATACTACTGACAACTTTGCCTGGTCATTCAAACATACATATTCAACTGACTACACACATGCCAGATGCCCTGTGTTAGATACTGACTTCCTGGCATTGTCCCCTTTTCACCCAGCCAAATATCCAGAAGCTTTGCTGTTACACTCAGTGCTTCCTGCAGGATTATTTCTATAGATCCCTAAAATTAATAAAAACTCAGACAAGAATATCAATCTTCAAGGTTGCCTCCCCCACCTCATCCTCTACTTGGTGACTCACCTAATGCTGAAAATTCCTGAATGCTGAACCCCAAGAGCTGCTGCAATGTACTTCCTCAGAGTGCCTTAATGCTGATCTGTGGCTTCACATTTCAGATATGGCTAGCCATTCAATAAGGGCAGAGCCTCTACAAACATTCATAATTCTATTTGCACATTATAAAGAGTGACACTACACAGATGATGGCGTTTTTATACTAACAGCTTCTGCATTTGTAGATGCAGTCACCAGTACTAAAAATATATAACAGAATTCCTCTCCAAAAGATGACCGCTTGGGCATAACTAGTAATTTTTTTCTGATTTTCAGAAGTTATTGACATGGGGGAGAGGGGTGACCATTTGGGTATCAACATTCTAGCATGTCATGTCATGCTGAAATTATGCTAAGTCAGCATCTCACTTGGCTCCATTTAGTCAAAAAATAAGAACTAAGAACTGAAAAGTAAGACCAGATAACTGTTAATCATTTGAAGGGTTCCGCTCGAATTGAATAGGAAAGCAGAAAACAACCCAAGTCTATAATGAGAATGATGTAAGAAAGTGCTGTTACTACCTTATTTCCTCTTTATATTTTATTTGAAAAAAAGTTGGTCTTTTCTACAACTATATTTTTTATATCGCTTAAGGTATAGGAGAACATGCTAACACTAAAGGCATCAATATTCTAGAATTCTCTAAACTCACTTACGTGAAATTCAAAGACTTAGGTGAAGGCAGGCACAAGGGCTCGCGCCTATAATCTCAGCACACTGAGAGGTCAAGGCGGAAGGATCACGAGCCCAGGAGTTCAAGATCAGACTGGGCAATATAGCAAGATCTCATCTCTATCAAAAAATAAAAACAAAAAATTATCCAAGCATGGTAACATGACCCTGTAACCCCAGCTACTCGGAGGCTGGCAGGAGGATTGCTTGAGCCCAAATGTTCAAGGCTGTAGTGAGCTATAATTACACCACCACACTCCAGCCTGGGCAACAGAGTCAGACTCTATTTCTTAAAAAAAAAAAAAAAATTATTTTAAATCTACTAACCGAAAAATAAAAACTTAGATGAAACTATGTTATATCAACAATTTAATGTGTTTAATTTTCATGGGTGAAGAATCACACATGCAAGTCTACAAATGATCTTTGTGAGTTTTGTTTTCTACTTATGATAGCAATACTAACCAAGACATCATAAAAGAAAAAACTAACAAGCCAGATACCACCAACTGAAGGTGTAGACACTGCTATCAATACTAATTAAAGTTTGGACTTTTCGGACAGTACCTTAAAGATAATTATCTGCTTTTTTGATCTGAAAATAATGCTCAGAACTTTTACTCTCTGGTTTCATTTTTCTAAAGGATAAAACAGAACCCAGAGAGGTAAACTTATTTGTACCATCTAGAACCTAGATCTCCAAGTTCTAAGTGCCATGTCTATTCTATTCCAAGTTTCATATCCATTACTCATTTTTTTTTAACAAATGCATATTGGGCTTAGAAGTGACACATAAAGTCAAGTAGAGCTGGGTATGAATCCCAAGGCTCCCATACACCAACTACTTGGATATCTCTGAGCCTTAGATTTCCATGTTTCCAGTCTATAAAAAAGATGGTTACACACAGTACTTCACAACATTGTTCTGAAGATTCAATGAGATACTGTTTGTGGAGTGCCCAGCACAATGCTTGGCATATATACTGGGTACTTAAGCCTCAACTCACTGTATTCTCCCCATTGCAGACATCCAGACTGATTCTGAAGACCCAAAACAAATTCTGAAATTGCTCCAGCCAGCTCAAATCATGTTTTTTTTCCTAGCAGAAAAGACTGCTGAGTGGCTTAAGTAGTTTGCTACTTTCAAACTAATTCTGGTTTTTTTTGGGGGGGGGGGGAGTGGGGACTGGTTCTAACCATTTGCAACTCATTTAAAATAGGTTTATCTATTTCAAAAGAGTTCTGATCAACTTAAAGATAGGTTCAAATTCATATAAGACACTCCCATCCATTTTAGCAAGCTCATACTTGAAGAAAATCTGACTGGTTCACATTAGTATAGAGTAAGTTAAAACAGTTGAGATAAAAGAGGTTCTACCTACAAAACTATTACAGATTGCTCTAAAAGCACTTTGGCTAAATCCAGACTATCTAACCAAAATTATCTGAGAGTCATTTTAATACCTTTAATTGCTTTAGACTGGTTATAGCCAGCTCAAATAGACAGGTTCTTGTCCTGGTCACATAAGTTTTGTTTGGTTCCAAGTACATTTTATTGAATCAAGCTGGTGCTGATAAAACTATTTTCAGTCGAGTCACACTTGCTCTGATTTCATCAAACTGCTAGTAATTAGTTCAAGACATTTATAAAATGGTTTTTACTTGTTTAGACTGGTATAACCTGGTTTAAAACAGTCTGAACTGATTCAGATGTTCAAATAGTTCAAAATTAGAAATGCAAAATGAATCAGAAGCACCAAAAACAACAGTTGCTTTCAACTTGTGCCAGATCAACAAACTTAAAATTTTACTTAAAAATTCTCTCAATTATAGACATTCTGTACCAAAAATTTATAACCATTACAGTACAATTTATTTCCCCACTGTATTTATTTATTTTAGAGACAGGGTCTCACTCTACTGCCCAGGCTGGAGTACAGCAGTATGATCTTGGCTTACTATAGTTCTGACTTCCTGGGCTTGAGTGATCCTCCCATCTCAGCCTCCCTAGTAGCTAGGACCACAGCTTTCGCACCACTGTGCCCAGCTAATTTTTAAAATTTTTGTAGTGATGGGGTCTTGCTATGTTGCCCAGGCTGGTCTCAAACAATTCTTCTGCCTTGACCCCTCAAAGAGTTGGGATTTATAAGGCATGAGTCACCATTTCCAGACAAAATAGAGATTTTAGTTGGGGAAAACCTTTAGCAAGTTCGGAGGTTGTATAGTCTAAAGTTGGTCACACTGACCAGGCTGGTCTGAGTTAACAGAGACCAGAATTCTGAAGAATAAGGAAGCTAAAAGGAAATAAATGAAGTCAGGAGGCAGGCAGGGTTTCAAAGCAATAACAGAATTTTCAAGGTTTGGGCATGGTGTTGATGGTGACAATCTCCTTATCTGATCTTGATGTCCAATTAGTCAAAGCCTGAAGTTAATGGATTCCTCTCACCTTTCAGCAGAAAATAATCCTAGACCATAGCAGACTACACTCCCAGTCCCATCCTGCAGGCCCATATGTGGTTCTCTTACCACAGCTTATCATCACTGTTGAGGACTACTTAATGTTAAGCCTCAATCCATGGTAGGTTTTCATACAATACATTATTTTTTTCTTATTTGTCACTCAAGTCATGAGTAGTGTTCCTGGGGCCTGTTTTCCAGAAAGAAAATACTCCCCAAATATGGAAATCTAATAATGTACACTGGCATTTTAGAGCAGGAAGGAAAATAGTGAGAATACACGGTACCAGAATTTGACATTGTGGGCACTCAAACAACATTTTGTGCATGTCATTTCCTGCAGGTACTCTGGCCTATTGATGTTGGGGAAGCCAGTTTATCAGTCATCAACTGTCTTCCCTCTTGCACTGCTCTTGCTGAAAATGGGCCATGTGTCAAGCACTTCACAAGCATGAACACAAGCCTCATGACAGTCCTAGAGGCAAGTTGTACACACTGCCTCCCTCAGAAAGTTCTGGTGCCATGCTATCACAGGTGCCACAACAAGGGCATAAGAAATTGGATGTTGGCCATATGTCAGCATGGACTCCATTCCAACGTAATGTTGAGAGAAAGAAAAAAAAAAAAGAGGGTAAAAGCATGGATTCTAGAACCAAGTCACTGCATTTGAATCCAGTCATGTAACTACGGAAAATGTAATTTAATCTCTTTTGTCTTGAGATCCTCATCTGTAAAAATAGGAATAATGTTGTATTTTATTCATTCTAACATGCATATGCTTTCTTATTTTAACTTCTTTGAAATTGGGGTGCCTCTTACATTTCAGTTTTGCAATCTAAGACATCTTGCAATTGCTATTATAAATCAGGTGTCACTAGGAATACAGTTGTGTGAAAGCCTTTTGTTAGCATCTTCTAGTGAGATCAAGAATGCACCAACACATTTTAAATTTGGTGATGCACAATAGTAAAGCTATCTCAGAGGGCTATTGTGAAGACTAAGCTAGTGTATACATATATTAGTATACAAATATCAAGTTTAGAACTCTGTCTGGAACACAGTAAGTCCTGTATAAGTATTAGCTACTATCAGCAGCAGCATTTAGCAACTTAGCTTTCAAGGGTCAATATGCAGGCAATGTTCCTTTCTTTCTTAGAACTGTAAGAAACTACACTAGGCCCCCACAATATCAATTAGTAAAATAAAAATGAGAATCTCTTAAGGGCACCTGAACCTAAGGTCACATATTTAAACACTGTATCTCCTTAAGGAAGTAATGTCTAAATACCTCAAGGAAATGCCTTCTAAAAAAGCAAGAATGCCCCAATTTGGGACACTCAAAAGACTTTCTTATTCAGCTCACTTCCATCTCTCCTCCTTACATAAATATTTTTTCAAAGTACTCTCCACCCTCACTGTCATCAGATTAACAATAGAAGGCAAGGAACACCCACTTCCTCAACATGCACTATGTGGTGATAACTGCCTGGTGAGAGAAAGTCAACGATCTTCCTTATTTTAAAAATAAAACATATTTTTGCCTGTAATCCCAGTGACTCATTAGGATGAGGTGGGGGGAATCACTTGAGGCCAGAAGTTCAATACAAGCTTGGGCAACTCAGCAAAACCCCATCTCTAAAAAAAAAAAAAAAAAAAAAATTTTTTTTAAGTAACCAAGTATAAGTGGTATGTGCCTGTGGTCCCAGCTACTCAGGAGGCTGAGGTGGGAGGGTTGCTTGAGCCCAAGAGTTCAAGGTTGCAGTAAATTATGATCATGCAACTGAAATCCTACCTGAGCAACAGTGTGAGACCCTACCTCTAAAAAGTAAATAAATAAATAACGAGTTATTTTTCAGAAATTAAAATAAAAGAGAGTGGTTTTAGTTAAGAGTGAAGGGGATATATCTATTTCTATTTCTCTCTCTCAAACACACATACACATATCCCTCATAGCCCAAATTCTCCATGAAGCATCATATTAAAGTCAATCATAGGTTTCAACCTTAGGACCCCCACTGTAAAGCAGTCATTCTAAAACTACTAGGCTATCCATTTTGTGAAAGTCAAATTTTCCTTCTATCACTCATATTTAGTACCCAGTAAAAGGAAGGGGAAGAGTAATATTAACTAAACAGCCATCATGTGCCACAAGCAGTAATAAATATACTTGACTGTATTTTACCTGCTCATCATCCTTTAAGAGAACTTTTTTTTTTTTTAAAGAGGGTTGGGCAACCGCCTCGAGTCCCCTCCCACTGTGGGAGCTTTTCTGTCCTCTCAATAAATCCTGCTTTCTAAAAAAAAGGTTGGCCGGTATGGTGGCTCACACCTATTATCCTAGCACTTTGGAAGACCAAGGTGAGAGAATTGCCTGAGCTCACGCATTCGAGATCAACCTGGGCAACCTGGTGAGACCTCATCTCTACAATAAATCAAAAAATTGGCCAGGTGAGGTGGTACACGCCTGTAGTCCCAGCTACTTGGAAGGCTGAGTGAGGCAGAAGAATCGCCTGAGCCCAGCAAGTTGAGGCTATGGTGGCCATAAGCGTGCCACTGCACTCCAGCCTGTGCTACAGAGTGAGACTCTGAGGGAGAGAGTGAGAGAGAGAGTGAGAGAGAGAGAGAGAGACTTGCTCTGTCATCCAGGCTACAGTGTGGTGGTGCAATCATGACTCACTGTAACCTTGAACTCCCCGGTTCAAGCAATTCTCCCACCTCAGCCTTCTGACTAGCTGGAACTACAAGCTGGAACTACAAGCATGTACAACCACACCTGGCCAATTTTTAAAAATTGTAGAGAAGTGGTCCCTATGTTACCCAGGCTGGTCTCAAACTTCTGGGTTCAAGCAGTCCTCCTGCCTCAGTCTCCCAAAGCACTGAGATTACAGGTGTGAGCTACCGAAACTGGCCTTAACTTATTTTTAATGTAACCAGTATCTGAATCTTCAGAAAAATCATAGAAAGAAATTCAAGTACAATTACTTTTGGGAGTCTTTGTCCATCACAAAACTACCTTGGCATTCCAACCTATCAATTAGTTTTAGCCGTGTGATTTTTGACAATTTCAGAGCTAAAAGTATTTATCAGTTAAATGCTCTAACTTCTAGAAGAAGAAACTGAGACCCAGAGAAGGCAAGTGAACAGTCTGAAATCAACCACCTAGTTAGATATGGGGCTGGGCTAGATCCCAGACCTCCTAAATTCCAGGTATGTGTGTGTCTCCAACATATTTTTGTTCTTTCTGTATTCTTTTTGTCAGAGAGAAACCTCAGTTATAGTTGCTTTGATTTAAGAATCAAAAGCTATAGTGATAAATTCTTTATGACTGAGGTTTGGGCTCTTGGAGCTGTTGGGCTGAGGAATTTGTACTTCTTCCCTTGCCACCCCACTACCAAAAAAACCCTTCCTTCCTTCTGATGGGCTCCCGTAAGGAGAGAAGTCATACATTGGGAGCTTGTCTGCCTCTTGTTGGTCATAACAAATCCAAGAACTTAAAAAAGTCTTCTCGATACTTGTATCATCTCCCATAAATCCTCTTTATGTCTTTTTTGTTTTTAGAGTCTCACTTTTCCACTCAGGCTAGAGTGCAGTGGCAGGGTCACAGCTACTGCAGCCTCAACATGCCAGGCTCAGGATGATCCTTCTGTCTCAGCCTTTCCAGTAGCTGGAACTACAAGCACACACTACCACACTCAGATAATTTTTTTATTATTATATATTGTAGAGATGAAGTCTCACCAAGTTGCCCAAGCTGGTCTTGAATCCCTGGGCCTCTGACTCACAAAGTGCTAGGATTATAGGCATCAGCCACCGTGCCTGGCCCTCTTTATATCTTTTTTATGGTTTCAAAATGAAAAGAAAGCAGAAAAATTATGAGGTGTTTTCTTTCCCTGTAGAATTGTTCAGATCCTTGGTATTTTTCTCTCAAATACGATTATTATCTCTGGCACTACCTCAAGTTCTCGGTAAAGACACTTCTAGCCCTCTCACTCGTTCCTCCATTCAACAAATATTGACTGAATGCCTATTACGTGCTGGGTACCAGGGTACAATGGGGAGTCAATTGAGTTATACTCAACATGGAAAATGTATTTTCTTATTCTTTCACTCCCTTAGACCTTACGGTGTTAGCCATGTCCCAACTTCAGTTCTCCCAGTGACTATACCGGCCTTCGGGGTTTCAAAGAAGCAATCCTTATGAACATTCTAAACTTCTCTTATAAACAGAATCTCTCATAAACGTAACATCAAGATTCATATCCCCATATTGCTTTTTTCTCTGCAGATACATGCACAAGTCATAAGTTTAACAAAAATGCAAAAGAAACAAACATGCAAAGACACAAAAGGAATAAAAAAGTGAAGCTCAATAGTGAATAGGGAGACATTTTTATAAAAAGAAATTTAAGGTCAATTGCAAATTATTTTTTACCTGAAAATATTTTTGAAGCTTTCAAAATAAAATATTTGAATGCTCTTATGTAGCTTAGACTTCACTTCCTCCAGTCCAAAATAATTTTTATGTATAAAGAAGAACATGTGAATGTAACTATTACCTTTCAGATAACAGCACAGAACATCAGCAGTTGTGAAAATTATGTAGCTACGTTTTCTTTCATAAAATTTAATGTCCCTTTATCCAGAGATTGATTTGGAAAAAAAGAAAAAAGTTCTTATACCAGTGACTGGTATAGAAATATAAAGTTCATCAGTGTTTTTATGTTTAATGTAAGAAAGCAGTAAGTATTCTTCTTTTTCTATGGTCCCAGTGGTGACCCATTCCTGGCATTCTGGGAGGATACCCGTAAGAGAGACAGCAGAAAGGAGGAAGAAAAGTCACACAGTGTAAGGCAGGATAGATGAGGTGTTTTATAATGTACCGAGATACAAGTACAGGCAACATGTGTTTACAAAATGAGCCCAACTACAGCTCTCTCAAACCGCAATTTCTGTACCATGAGGTAAAACAGCTACTGTCACTAGAAAAGCAAGATCCTGACAGCAGGGACCCCACTTCCACAAGAGACAGATGTGTCTTCTGTGCACATCAGTTTACTCATCTCGATTTCTGTTCTAGATGTGAGCAGATATGCTTACACTCCACTTAATAGGCCAAGAGTGGGACAGATAAAACTATAAACAGAGAGCTTGTCTTGTTTGTACAAAGATTTCAGGCAGATAGAAATAAGTGAAAATCTAACAGTCTTAAAAAGTAGAAGAAGGGCAACCCCTTTGGATCCCCTCCCACTGTGGGAGCTTCTCTGTCTTCAATAAATCCTGCTTTCTCAAAAAAAAAGAAAGAAAGAAAGAAAGAAAAAAGAAAAGTAGAAGAAAACTGAAATCTGGCTCTTCCCTATCTCCTTATTGAAAGTTGAATTTGCAGGGTACCTGCATAATCAATGTTTGTATACCTAACCCTGAATTGTATCCCTGAATGGCATGCTCACGGCCCACTGCAGACTCGACCTACTGGACTCAGGGGATCCTTCCACTTCAGTCTTCCAAGTAGATGGAACCACAGGTGTGCCACCACACCTGGCTAATTTTTTTGATTTATTGTAGAAACGAGGTCTCCGCCAAGTTACCCAGGCTGGTCTCCAAATCCAGACTGAACTCAGGCAATCCTCTCACCTCAGCCTCTCAAAGTGCTGAGATTTCAGGCAGGAGCCACCGCACACAGCATCCATCGACTATTTCTGAAATATTGCCATCACCTCAGTCGGAGACCGACATAACCCAGTAAGCAAGTAACACAAGCAACTATATGTTAGGAAAGAAGAGAGCACTGGGATGATTTCTGGGAGTTGAAAAGATTCTCGAAGACCACTGTCAATGACTCAAATGAGATACTGGCTTTTTTTTTAATTTATGAAGATCATGGACTCATTTATTCACAAAACATTATTTGCTACCTAAGCCTCTTTCAGGATCAGAATGTAAGTGTTTATAGGAATTTATGATGGTAAATTCACCAAAACACTGAGTGTAACAGTACAAGTACCTCTTGCTTTAAAGATATAGGGTAACAGAAAAAAAAAAGGCACACATAGAATATGCTATCTGTAAAACATAGGCAATGCAGTGGAAATAGGAGTGGCTGTTTGGTTTGCTGAGTAATATCTCAAATAATGGGAAGGCAGCCTCATAATGGACACAACCCATATGATACTCCAACAGAATGCCCAACCCATAACTACATGTACCTCTTAACACTACCATGAAGCTGGTAAGAATTTGATAAAAGTGCAAAATCTGTACGGTCTACTCTCACTTAGTGGTTGCTTTTTGTGAACACACAGAAGACAGTGAAAAACAAATGCTGGAGTCAAGTTCTCCTAAATTCAAATAACAGTGCACCACCACCTACCTGCATAAAGTGAGCAGCAAAATGCCAAATGAAGATCATTAAATCATAGCTGTTCTTATGATTACAGCAGATTAAGGCTTGAACACTGATCTTACAGCTTTGAGCCTAGTGCTTTTTCTACTATGTCTTAAGAATGACATTGAAACTTTTATAAACTCTCAAAGAATGAAGTGAAAATATTTCCTGAGAAATGGAAAAAGAGGATCAATTTAAGCTACCTGGAAGGTGGGATATCTGTAAGTCCAACTAGTTAGAAGGAATTATGCTACTAAGAAGCTCTGAAGAGATAAAGTGAAGAGCTTTAGTTATTATATCAGAGTGTCAGCAACCTCCTGGGTCCAAGACTCAAAGGCCAAAACAAAAACAAACAAACAAAAACAACTAGAAATGACAGCTTTGCTACCACAGCCAGGACTGAAAGATTGAGAGGATTACAAGTCAGGTAGCACTCTAAGGACTTGAAACTGGAAAGACAATTTCCAAGCTTGCAAAACACAGAACATCTTTTCATTTTTGACTTAGAAATGGAGTCAAGGATTCTGTCAAGACTCGTCTTGAACTGGAACATGCACAGAAGTTCTTTTAGCAATACAGCCCAGCTCTCCTCTTCCTCTTACCTATCACAAGTTTTTCATGTGCTGCAATATAGAAATGATGCTAATCTATCAGGAAAACACGAAATCAAGAAGGAAACATTTCATTTTGTGACAGAGCAATGACACTTCTTTTATCCTAATAAATAGTTATAAAATAGAAGAAGCAAGATCTGTTGAGAATGACTGTCCAAATAATAAAAACAACTGGACAAATATCCCTGAGTTGGCAATAACTGGGGAAGATGGGTGGCTCATTTATCACTGACATTTCAAAAAATGAGAATGAACTGGATGTAGTGGCTCATGCCTGTAATTCCAGCACTTTGGGAGGCAGAGGCAAGAAGATTGCCTATTGTAGAGACAAGGTCTTGCCAAGGGTTCGAGACCAGCCTGGGCAACTTGGCAAGACCTCGTCTCTACAATAAATCAAAAAATTAGCCGGGTGGGGTGGTACATGCCTGTAGTTCCAGTTGCCTGGAAAGCTGAAGTAGAAGGATCACCTGAGCTCAGCAGGTTGAGGTAGCTGTGAGTGTGCCATTGCACTCCAGCATGGGCGACAGAGACTTCAATGAGAGAGAGAGAGACAGACCTCTCTTGTCAACTTCCACTTTGTGTGTGCAAAAACTGATGTTATACTAACACTGTCAGTTAACAAATTTGTTGTGTTTTCCTTGTAACACAGTGAGCTGCTATGTTCCCTTCATGGTAGTCAACCCTCCTCAATAAGCTCATAGCTGCTGTGTCTTCAGGGCTTTTACTTTTCCAAAAAGGAAAAGAATTTTTCCCCAGCTTATGGCTGGGAATAAGTCATTTTAGAAACCCAAGAGCTTCTCCATACTGTGCCAGTTGTGGTTTCTCCATAATGTCAATGAAAAGGCAGCATACTGATACAAGTAGGTCACAAGTTTAAGATATTAGTATCTATAAATATTTTCACCATACACCAACTCAGTTCTTTTAATAACAGTGAAATAGGCTCAGAAAACCAAACCATTTGTTGATGTTTTAATGACACTAAACCAATGAAGCGAGGATTTTTAGCCTCTGCCACAAGGTGTCAATAAGCTGTAGTAACCTAGCTATGGGTGTTTTTTATCCCCATCAGGGCTGATCTCTCCCTTGATATATCAACAACAGATATTTAACTGCTCCCTAGATATCATATTCTTTAGCAGTCAAGTAAAAGAAAAGACACTCACCTAATGGACAAGATCTAAGCACTTACACTTCTTATTGCTTCTTATGAAGTCTTTCCTTATTCCACCTATTCAAGCATGCATTCTTAGAATTGACTGTTTCCATTTCTGTCTCCAGCTGTTTATAGAATGGGGTGTTACTTGTGCTTATGTATGTAAAAGAACTGAGGAACAGCAATGTACAGTCATTCAGCCAATTTCTAAATCAGTCTGTCACATCACAGTTGGCCTTTTTGCTTTGTTATTATTGTTTTCTAATTTGGTTGCATTGTGATCAGTAAATATGGTCTGCACAACATCAAATTTGGGAGGATTTGTTAAAATGAGTTAAGTTTTATAAATGTTTCATGATTATGTGAAAACAAGCCATATAACCTGTTTGCTAGAGGCAAAATTACATAAGTACTAGTCAAGCTAGTTAGTTGTGGTTTTCAATCCGACATATCCTTATTTGGATTTTTGCTACTTCATGTTTCTTTTTAAGAAGGTGTGTTAAAAACCTAGATCGTAATCATTTTTGGAAAATAAACCCAAGGCGGCAGGCATAGTGGCTCACACCTACAATCCCAGCACTTTGGGAGGAATGGGAGGATCGCTTGAGCCTGAGATTTCAAGACCAGCTTGGGCAACATAGCAAGACCTTGTCTCTACAAAAAAAAAAAAATCAAGAAATTAGTTGGGTATAGTGGCATGTGTTGTAGTCCCAGCTATTCAGGAGGCTGAGGCAGAAGATCACCTGAACCCAGGAGGTCAAGGCTGTGGGGAGGCGCGATTATGCCATTGCACTCCAAGCCAGGTGACAGAATGAGACCTCAAGTAAAAAAAAAAAAAGGAAACAGTTAAATGAGTTATGCACCAAACTTAGAGCACTGCAATTTGTTTACTTATGCTACTTGGCTGAATTATTTACTTCCATCTTTAGTGCATACATGTTATTTGAAGTTCTTATGAACATGCTATTAACTGAGAAAGCAGCAATTTGCACTATACTTTTGTCTCTCTTTTTCTTAATCAGAGTGGATTTATGTGTCCATGCTTGTGAAATTATTTAAGGAAGCCCATGTGAGCCATACTCCATAAATGACGGGCAAGCCTCAGGCACATGTTTCAGCACACATTTGCTTTCATCTTGTTACAACAGTCAGTTGAGCAATAGAGAATGAACACATTATGTTGCAACATAACATTTTATCACAGATGGCTGTAGAGAGGTTATTTTATGTTTGGGAAGCTTCTTGCCTGACTTCTGTAAGTCTGAGAGCCATTCTAAGTTTGGGCTACTTCTTGTCGATACCAGACCAGTGTCTTCACAGCCAGCAGGATACCCCTGCACAGGAAATCTACATAATATAATTGCAGCAAACCTCTCATTGCCTCAGAAAACTGCTCTAGTCCAGCTGGCTGCAAGTTTTCTTTAGCAATAAAACTTTCTTCAAATGAAATCTTACATGGTATTCCAACATATAATAGATAAAAGCAGAACCAATCAATAAAAAAAAAAAAACAGAAAGAACAACAAAAAAAAGAACCATTCTAATGAAAGGAATGAATGTTAAGACCCCCACCTCCAAGGCCTGTGGACCCACCAAGAGCCTAACAAGGACTCTACCGTACACATCTGGAAAACTACTATGGAAAGGCCAACCTTCAACCCGGTTTTGGATCATCTTATTTGCCTTCAGCTTTGTCTCTAAACACTTCCTCCTTTCCTAAACACCTTAGTTGACAACTCATTTGTAAGATCTGCCAGGCTTGTTTATTCAGCATTTCCTATAGATGCCCTCTCTTAACACTCTTTTTCTCTGGGAGGAAAACGAAATGTATTGGGTGCCTCTAGAGCTTGAGGGAATGAAATGAGACTACAGGAAAGAATCTTGGGGACAACCATCACTGAATCATTCCTGGGGAAGGAAGAGCTTTGGGTCTAGGGCTAAATAGTTCCAGAAATCTAGGCCAAAGGGTAACCAACCTTGGGATAAGAAAACCAATTCTTTAAAGAGACAATAGAGGAAACTGTTGGGATGTTCATAACCAGCTACATAGGTGATCCTTTCCTGTGTCTAAATGGACACTTTGAGGTCACCAGAAAATATGATCAGATTATTCTTGATGGGCTCAAGCATCTATGCTTGGGTAGAACCCTCAAAAATCAAGATATGTTTTGAAGAACACAATGAAATGTTGGCATAGCAAACTTAAAATAACTGAGAATATATTCTTTTGTACTATATTGGAATCCACTTTATACTAACTTATAACACAGAATGGCATAAAGAGATCCACTTTTAAAAAAAATAACAATCAAAATAAAACTTAAAATGTCTCCACTAACTTGTTTTTTTTCCTATGAACTCAGAAGAAATTGTTAGTATTGTGCCCAGTTAACAGCTGTGTTATGAGGAATGTCTTACATGAAAGACTATTAAAACAATTAGAAAGCTCCAGGGAAGAAGAGGGCATGAGGAAGAAGAGACAGAGAAACCCTTTGTGTTTCCTACCTTGTTTCATGTGAGAGCAGCATGGAATTAACCCCAGACCACAGGGATTAAGTAGAAAGGGAGCTTCCAGACAGGCAAAGTCATATCAAGGTCAAACAAGCTTCCTGGCTTGTTCTCTTGCTGATTTATAGTCTTTTTGCTAACACAAAGTCTTTATTTCAACATTAGTAATCTGTACTGTGGTTCCTCTCCCCCATTTTTAACAAGACTCTTGTTCTTTCTGAATGACCATCTTGCGGCTCATTATAGCCCCGATATTCTTAACCTCCTGCTTTCAAATATCTTTCTCAAAGGTGCAATCAGAAAATAGGTGCTTTGTCCATAGATGCCCTTATCACAGGCTTGGCTGATGACAGAGATGAGGTATGACACTGGAGAACCAAGTTCTAACCTACACTCAGGGCAGGAAGAGAAAATATAGAGAAGGAACCTGGCTGGAATGGTTAGGGAACCTTCCAAAATAGTAGAGAAAGGTAGAACAAGTGGATTTAATAAATTGCTGTGACTTAGAAGGTAGGATAAACTCTCTGGCTTTTGATATAGCAATGATTCCTATGGATCTTTTCTAGCTGTTGTTACTGTGGGTTCTAACAAGCTTGCCATTTCCCCAGGCTGTATAGATGGGTATTATCCCGAATTCTTGAGATGCTCTCCCCTGTAGTTCCTGAATTCATAAGCCACCTCTCCTCTTTTTGACCTGCTTTCAAGTAGCTGGAACTTCAGCCGCATGCCACTACGCCTGGCTAATATTTTTGATTTATTGTCTTACCAAGTTGCCCAGGCTGGTCTCAAACTCCTGAGCTCAGGCAATCCTCTCGCCTTGGCCTCTCGAAGTACTGGGATTACAGGCATGAGCCACTACACCCAGCCAGGTATTCCTTTTAAATTAGGACTTTCTTATACATATTTGCACATCACAGATAAAAGACAATTGCTATATAGCTATCAAAAACTGAAAACAAACCAAAACACCTAACAATGGATTTTCCTAGAAATATCAACCTAAGACTATATGAATGTCCAATAACCATTTTTGCATTTTAGAATCTACAGCATAGAACATGATAGAGAAAATTAATTATCTTCATAGAAATTACAACTTTTAATTTGAAACATTTCCTTAAGCAACTGAGGTACACATTCCTTTAGTTCTTATAAAAATCGTTCTACATGGAAGAATTCTGACATAGGAAAGAACAGATATTAAAATTCTATTCTAATCTAAAAGGTCTTGATCTTATGTTTTCTGTAAGATACAGAAACTCATAAAAGAAAATGTGTTGGCTTCTACTGTTAGGAAATTGGACATTTTCCACATGTATTATAGTGGAAGAGGGTTTATGTTTCATTCAGGTACAAAATGTTTATGGACTCAGGAGCAGCCCAAACAAAAAGATAAAATGCAGCATGATTTTCCAAACCAAAATCTGGAGCATATGTCTGCCAGTGAATTTTCATGATCCTTTTGGGAAAAGGCAATGTTGGAAACATAATTTACTTGTCAAAGTACTGGAATTTCTAAAGCATTTCTCTGATGTGTGGGCAAAATGCACAAGCATATGTGAAATGAGAAAGTACCAGTGAACCCAGCGAGTTGGTCATCACAACACACCTCTGTGCACAGGTGACACCAGTCATTATTTGTGTTTTCTTCACTTCTGACCACCAGGGCTCAGGACTGAGGTCCTACTGATTTCCCATAGTAAAGGAAAGGGATGGAAAGTTATTGCAATGAAAACATCCTTACCTGCTTATGTCCCTTTCTCATGGCTCCAGTAATTAACAGAATGATCATAAACTAAGCCAAATTCATCTCTATCTACTGCACTCTCACCCTGGAGCCTGTTCTCATAAACCTATCCTACTGTGTGTGTTCCTTTCATCAGTGTTCCTCGATATGTATAAATGCTTTACCCCAATTAACTTTTACAAGTCTAAGTACCCCACTCCCTCCCTGTGAGTGTGCTCATCTCTCTGGTAAAGCTGCATATTTCCTGAAGACACTCTTCCTGTGTACTGCTTCCCCACTACCCCTCACCGATGGGCAGACAACTGGCCAGCTGTCACTCCAATGCTAATTGTGTCTACCCTCTGGTTTCCTCCAACAGCCTCTTCCTTCCTCTGGTTCCCTTTGTTCCCTGCTGATTTCATTCATGAATGACTCAAAAAGTGTCTTGAGACTCTGGTGATAACTGTGCTTTTTTGGCAACTGAACTATATTTGCATCTAACTCTTGAAAGCAGCTACTATGTACCCAGTACTGAGCTAGCAACTGTGAATGGCATGAAAGAAACATACAATACAAGCATGCCCCTCAAGAGGCTGGGCATCAGGATGATGGAAATATGGATTCATTTACAACAAAAGACGGATAAGACAATATTATCAGGAAGCAAAATGTCTGGTACACCATGTAGACAAGCCAGTACTGGATATCAAAAGTTAAATTGGCTTAAAGTCAGAAGACTTGAACTTTGCTACTTACTACCTACATGTGTGACCCAAAACAAGTCACAGAGTCTCTCCCAGACTGTTTCCTCAATATGGGAATACTTATCTAGCAAGATTACGGGAAGAATTAAAGGGTCCATTATATGAAACTGTAAACTACTGGACACATGTGAGTGGTTGTTTTACAAGTCAAGTATATCCTGGGACATCAAAGAGACAGCCACAGTGGGAATGGGAAGGAGGGGATCGAAGAGATGTTTTGGGTTTTTTTTGTTTTTTTGTTTTAGTTGGAGTATCACTCTGTTGCCCTGGCTGGAGTGCAGTGGCACGCTCACGGCCACCTCAGCGTTGACCTACTAGACTCAGGCGATTGTTCTACCTCAGCCTTCCAAGTAGCCAGAACTATAGGCGTGTGCCATCACACCTGGCTAATTTTTTGATTTACTGTACAGATGAGGTCTCACTAAGTTGCCCAGGCTATTCTCGAGCCCGTGGGCTCAGGCAATGCCCTCACCTGGGCCTCCCAAAGTGCTGTGATTACAGGCTTGAGCCACTGTGCCTGGCCAAGGTGTTATTTTTAAAATAACAGAAAGTGCCACGATGGGTGGAAAAGAACATGGCAAGAGAACTCAAAAAAATTAAAGCCTAGGTGTCCAAAACGGTGATACAACAGAAAAAGGACATTTGAAGAGGGAAAGGAAAGAGTTGGAGTGGGCATCAGGTGTTTGTGGGTGGGCATCAGATTTTTGGAGGGAAAAGATAGACATTGGATTGGGACAGGTTCAGCATTAGGGATCACCAAAGCCACATCACAGAGAATTGCTTGAAAATCACTCCCATTTTCTATGATCTGCATTTATCTCTGTCTTTGGAACAGAGGCAGAGTGACCAACAGCAAAAGGTCCAAAAAGAAGGCTGTGACCATATAAACCACAGAAGAGGGAACACACTGTGAGTTCAGCATGAACAGGACCAAGGACCACAGCAGGGTGTTCTCAGCCAAACTAAATTACACAGGACATGATGGGCAGTCCTTGCTGTTCTGGCGAAATTTCATTTTCAGACCACATTCCTTTGCTGTAAAGCACTTTATCTGGCAGTGAGTAAAGACAGCGGGATGTCCCTTTGCCTACACAGCGTTCTCTCCTCTTGGGAGCCTAGAATAAAGCATCGCCTCAGGTTCAAAATACAGGTCATCCCCACCATCATTCACCACCATCTGACTGCATGTCAATGAAAACACACACTGGAGTGAAGGATCATCTTCCTCCCACACCTTCTCTGCCTCTCTCACTCTCCTTGAAGCAGTTACCACTTTTAACTCTGATACTAAGAAATGATCCATTAAAACCCCTCTCTACTTAATGTCTGTGGGTTTTCGGAGAGGAGAATCCCTTAACTATACCACATCTGCTATTTTCGGGTTATCACTTAAAACAGCACTGCTACAAATAAGTCTGATGGGTATGTCTCCTGATACACACCAGTAAAAGTTGCTCTAAAAAATTGCTTTCCAACCTTGCTCGTGATATCTGTATGACCTACCAGGGCAAATGTTCATGATCTGAGGACTCCAGAAAGGCCGGGCCCAGCCCAGCCACCTTGAGAGAAGAGGGATTCAATATCTTAACATATATGAACCAATTCAGTGCATGCCATGGGGAGATGTCAAAGGGTAGATGTCAAAGAGTGAAATTCCTGGGCCATAGGTGTGCACATGTTGAGTAATACAAGATAATGCCAAAGTGTTATCCAATATAGTTGTTTACACTCCCAATTTCACATCTTCAACAACATTTGGTGTCTGTTGAAAGACTTCTCAAAATGGTAACACATTGTACTCTAAATAAGCATTTATCTTATTGCTAACATCTTTTTTTAATTTGTTGTTCATTCAGTTTTCTCTTATAAAAATGCACATTCATGTCCTTTCCCTATTTTTCTATTGAACTGTCATTTTCTTATACACAGTCCTTTATACATTCCTGATAGTAACTATATGTCAGGAAAGATAAATTACAAATATATTCCTCCTGTTTGCATTTATCTTTTTACTTTTTTAATGGCTCTTAATCTTAAAGTAGTCAAATTTATTAATCTTTTTAATACTTAATACTCTTTAAATCATGATGAAGAAATTCTTCTTTACCTAAAGTGATAAAGATATTCTTCTGTATTATTTCCTTTCCATATGATTTCCCCAATATTACTTTTCTGTTTTATTTTTAATATTACCTTTAATATTGAACACTTTAATACACATTGGGTATTTAAGGCATTTGTAGGGATCCAATTTAATTATTTATCCCTTAAGGTTACCCAATTGTAGGTTGCACCATTTATTGAATAATATTATCCTTTCCCCAGTGACTTGCCATAGATGAACAGATATGTTTCAGGACTTTCTATTGTGTTGCACTGGTCATTTTGGTCATCACTGGGTCAATGCCACAATGCCTTAATCTCTATGACCTTATAATACAACTTTATACCTTGTAGGACAGATTCCCTTACTATGGACATTCTTGACCATATGAAGATACTTCCATTTAAATTTCTCAAAAAGAATATGTGGCTTTTTAATGAAATTACATTAAATCTATAGATTAAACTAAGAAGATTAGCATTTCATAATATTCAATCTGCCTATCTCTGTACATGTATATTTCTCTATTTATGTTCCCTAATGCCTTGAAAAATGTTTTCAAGTCTCACAAAAGTAGACATATACAAATGGGAAATAAGCATATGAAAAGATGCTCAACATCATAGGTCATTAGAGAATTGCAAATGAAAACAATGAGATCTCAGGATATACCTATTAGAATGACCAAAATTCATAACACACCATCAAATGCTTGTGAGGATGTGGAACAACAGGAACTCTCATTCACTACTGGTGGGAATGCAAAATGGTACAGTCACTTTGGAAAATAGTTTGGCAGTTGCTTACACAATTAATTTTACTCACCATACAGTACAGCAATTGTACTCTTTGGTATTAACTCAAATGAGGGAAGAACTTATGCCCACACAAAAACCTACACACAGATTTGTAGAGCAGCTTTATTAGCCAGGTGTGGTGGTGTGCACCTAGCTGTCAGGGAGGCTGACACCAGAGAATCACTCAAGCTCGGGAGTGTGAGAATGCAGTGAGCTATGATCGCACCACTGCACACCAGCCTGGGCAACAAAGCAAGATCCTGGCCCCCCAAAAAATAAAATTGAATTTAAAAATATATGGCAGACTTATTCATTCATAATTGCCAGAACTTGGAAGCAACAAGATGTCCTTCAGTAGGTGAATGGATAAACTTTGGTACATTCAGACAATGGAATATTATTCAGAGCTAAAAAGAAATGAGCTATCAAGCCATGAAAAATCATGGAGGAACAAAGCCAATCTGAAAAGGCTACATACTGTGTGTGTATAAGTTCGACTACATGACATTCTGGAAAAGTTAAAACTATGGAGACGGTAAAAAGATCAGTGGCCATAAGGGGTTGGGTGATAGAAGAGATTAACAGGCAGAGCATAGAGGATTTTGAGGGCAGTGAAACTATTCTGCACAACACTATAATAGTAGATAGGTGTCATTATACATTTGTCCAAACCCATAGAATGCACAACACCAAGAGTGAACCCAAATGTAAACTGTGGACTTTCAGTGATGATCCTGCGTCACAGTCGGCTGTATTGTAACAAATGCACCGCTCTAGTACAGGCAGTAGACAGTGGGGAAGGCCAGGGATGGGGGAGAGGGTGAGCATGGAAGGGAACTCTGTAGTTTCTGCTCAATATTACTCTGAATCTAAAACTGCTCTAAAAAATAAACTCTAAAAAATGAATCTTTTATAAGTGTTCAATAAGTATATTCATTTCATAAATATCTCTTACATCTTTCAACTCATTGATTCTTTATATTTTTGTCATACTGTGACAGCCTTTAAATATATATCTTCTATTTGTTAGACACATTAATTCTAACAGTTTTTTAGACATATTAGGTAAAAATAACTTTTGTTTCTTTCATTCTAATCCTCATATACATTTTATTTATATTTCTTGTTTTACCATGCTAGTTAGAATCTCCAAAAAACAGTGAATAGGTACAGTGATACAGGCCGTCTTGTCTCAATTCTAACATTTCACTGCGTAGAGTAACATTTGCTGTAGATTTTTGGTAAATATTTTTACCAGGTTAAGGAAGTTTGCCTATTCCTAGCTTGCTAAGAATGAATATTATAAATGAATATCAAATTTATCATATTTTATTTCTGCATGTATTGAGAAGACAATGCATTTTTTTCTTTCAATCTGTTAATTTATCAGCTTTTACAAGTATTCTGACTTTGATAACTATCTTTTCATTCTTCTAGTTTCTTTTCTCACTTTCCTAGCTTCTTTTTTTGTTTGTTTGTTGGTTTTTTGTTTTGTTTTGTTTGAGTTGGAGTCTCACTCTGTCACCCAGACTGGAGTGCAGTGGCCGCTCCTGGCCACCACAGCCTCGACCCGTTGGGCTCCAGCGATCCTTCCGCCTCAGCCTTCCAAGTAGCTGGAACTACAGGCGTGCCCTACTACGCCTGGCTAATTTTTGATTTATTGTAGAGATGAGGTCTCGCCAAGTTGCCCAGGTGGGTCTCTAACCCGCGGGCTCAGGCAATCCACTCATCTCAGCCTCCCAAAGCATGGGATTACAGGCTGAGCCACTGAACCCGGTTTTGTTTTGTTTTGTTTTGTTTTTTGAGTCATAGTCTCACTCTGTTGCCCAGGCTGGAGTGCAGTGGCATGCTCACCACCACAGCCTCAAACTGCTGGACTCAGGCGATCCTTCCGCCTTGGCCTTCTAACTGAAACTACAGGCATGTGCCACCATGCCCAGCTAATTTTTTATTTATTGTAGAGATGAGGTCTGGCCAAGTTGCCCAGGTTGGTCTCAAACCCCTAGGCTCAGGCAATCCTCTCGCCTCTACCTCCCAAGGTGCAAGGATTACAGGGGTGAGCCACCATGCTTGGTTGCTTCTGCTCTTAATGTATACCTTCTACTAAGGATTTCTCTTTCAAAGTCATTCTATTTCCTCCTTGTACATTCTCAGGGGTTTTAAATAGCTAAAAAAATGAAATACTAATAAGTTGCAGGTACTTGAGGTTATCTTACCCAAAACTAATTTTCAAATGTACCACATTACATTTACACAAGTTGCTCTCATCTTAGGCAAAAAAAAAAAAAAAAAAAATTACTTGAGATGCAATTACTTAAAGGCAAAATTACTATAACATGTTTTCAACTAAAATGGTGTTTCACCCTCTAGAGAAACATCAAAAGTTCACTATCTTTTGAATTTTCTTTTCCATATAATACTATATTTGATTTTAAGCACTAGGGCTTGAGATCCCACAGTATAACCCCTAGAAATTAGGGTAACAGATTTTTTAAATGGCTAGCATCTTAGAGAGAGAAGGAATGATATTTATGCATTCTATAATTCAACACTGTTAAAGGAGCCAGTCTAATGTCTCAAAACCACATCTTAATTTTAAAACGAGGCCAGGAGCAGTGGCTCACACGTATAATCCCAGCACTTTGGGAGGCTGAGGTGAGAGGATTGTCTGAGCCTATGGGTAAGAGATCAGCCTGGGCAACTTGGCGAGACCTCATCTCTACAATAAATAAAAAAAATTAGCCTGGCATGGTGGCACATGCCTGTAGTTCCAGCTACTTGGAAGGCTGAGGTAAAAGGATCACCTGAGCTCAGCAGGTCGAGGCTGTGGTGACTGTGAGTGTGCCACTGCAGTCCACTCTAAGCTGCAGAGTGAGACTCCAGCTCAAAAAAAATAGAAATTAAATTTTTTTCTCAGCACTTTTGGAGGCTGAGGTGAGAGGATTGCCTGAGCCCAGGAAAAAAAGAAAAATTTTAATGAAAGAAGTTAAAGCCAAATTTCTGAACTCTGGCTAATAATTTCGAGGCTACAGTGAACTATGATTGTGCCACTGCACTTCAGCCTGGGCAACAGAGCAAAACCCTGTCTCTAAAAAAATTAAGTAATATAAACATAATAATAGGACCAGGAGTGGTGGCTCACACCTGTAATCGCAGCATTTTGAGAGACTGAGGAGGGAGGATTGCTTGAGCTCAGGAGTTCAATACCAGCTTGGGCGATATAGCAAAACCTTGTCTCTACAAAAAAAATCAAGACATTATCTGGGTGTTGTAGCGCATGCCCATAGTCCCAGTTACTCAGGAGGCTGAAGCTGAAGGATCACCTGAGCCTAGGGCATTAAGGCTATGGTGAGATGTGATCGTCCCCCTGCACTCCAGCCTGGGCAACAGAGTGAGACCCTGATACAAAAAACAATAATGGTAATAAAGATAACACAAACTTAAAATGATTATTGATGCCAATCCAAAATATATAACTGATTTTTTACGGAATTTGGTTAAGGAATGGCTGGTATTCAAAACACAAACATATAGACCAGGTTTAAAGTCATCAAGGAAGGGGCACTTATTAGGCTGACTGATAGGGTATAGAGCAAAGGTTTGTACTTGCAAATGTATAAGAGGCTAAAGCTTACTTCTGATGCATCAAAGGGGACCTTGGCAAATGAATGTGGCTAAAATGGTACAGGGAGGGAGAGGAAGGTATGCCCAGAACACAGGCTGAAAAGTTGGGGAAATGTTTGGGACCTAGGCGGGAAAGGACTCTTAGATGGCACCAAAAAGTTTATGTGTTATGCTCTCTGGGTAAAGGAAAGCCACCACAGGCTTTTCATGCAAAAAAGGAACAGGCAATTTGTGCCTTAGAAAGATCACTACAGCAGCTACATGAAGACTGGGAATTTACAAATATCAGGAGTCTACAGTGTTATAGACTGAAAGTTTGTATCTCCTCAAAACTCCTACACTGAAATCTAGCCCTCAAGGCGATGGTATGAGGAGGTGGGCCTCTGGGAGGTAGTTAGATTAGGAACATGGATCCCTCATGAATGGGATTAGTGCCCTGATAAAGAGAGGCCAGGGAGCTATCTTTCCGCCATGTGAGGATGCAATGAGAAGTCAGTAGTCTGTAATCTGGACAGCCCTTACCAGAATCCAACCATGCTGAGCCCCTGATCTCAGATTTGCAGGCTTTACAGCTGTGAGAATAAACTTCTGTTGTTTGTAAACCATTCAGTCTCAGGTACTTTGTTATAGCAATCTGAACTGGCTGAGATACATGGAGAGAGATGGTAAAGGTTTGAATTGTGTCAGTGACAGTAGGAATGTAGGGGAAGGGATTGATTCAAGATATATCAAGGAGATAGAAATCAAAATAATTTATTAACTGACTTGTATAGAAGTTAGAGATAACCAAAAGTTTTGGTTTGGTAAATGAGTGAATGGCATCATCAACTGAGAAAGGAAAAGATGGTTTGAGAAAATGATTATAACTAAGACTTACTGTGCACTTTTCTGAATCCTTTAAAATAGTCCTCATTATAAAGTCCCTAATTTACGGATGAAAAAAAATCCAATGAACAGAAACATTAGGAAACTTCCCCAAGGTCACCCAGCCAGAAATGGCAGAACAAAGATTTGAATTCAAGCACACTCCCAACTACTACAGTATACTGTATAGTACATAACCAGTTAAATGTCCCCCATGTCCTTCAGGGAGCTATATTTAATTAACATTTGGGAAAACAAAACTAGAGCTCAAAAGAAGCATAAAGCTATGATTTTCAGAGTCATCAACATAATTGTATTTTCTGAGATCGTGAGAGAGATGAGATGAACATTTATATAGTGCGAAGACAAAGCCAGGACACTAGGAAGGTGGTTTTTCAAGCAGTGATAGTCCACAGACTGGGTCAGTCACCACTGCAGAGAGGCAAAAGCTTAAAGCAATCTCCTTGTGAAAACAGGGGATCCATTCACTATTTTCTGGGTCATGAATATAGCTAAAGGTTCCCTGTTCAAAGTACAACATTGAGAAGGGAAGCCTGATAGAGTATGAAATGGGGAAGAGAAGAAAAAACAAACAAAATTGATGCTCTCAGCTCTTGGATGATTTATATCCCTGTTAGAGCAAAGCAGCTTCTGCCTCCAGTGAAGCAGTAGCAAAGCGAGCTCACCTCTCAAGCAGCACTAGTCCCATCCATCACCCACTTCCCCCAACGTGCCCTGGCCCACACCACAGGACCTCTGCTCTGCGAAGAGGGCAGGGCCCAGCCGCACTGCGGCAACATCGGCAGCACAGAAGGAAACATCCTCTTGCAAAGGCAGCGCAAATAAATAATAGCTCTTGTAACAGTCAGCTTTTGTTTTTCATCAGTTATCGTGCATGCTATACCCTGATTTCTGGCTCTAAATCGACCAAGTTCAAAGGGAGTAATAGCAAAAAAAAAAAAGGCAAACACCTCAGGAAGTTTGAATCCTAAGAAGGAAAGGCAGAAAGTAGGGGCTTGGGGGAGGGAACCACTTGCTCTTTTAGCCTCAGGTACTGAGGGTCGGGAGACAGTAACAGCGGAAACTGAAACAGCAGCAAAGGTTGCTATGGCACCAACTTTCAGGCCAGCAAGGTTTCATCAGTGCTTTCCCTTCTGCCCACAGTTCCTGTCTTGTGGACAGCAGCAGCAGCAAGGAAGAAAAAAAAATGCTGTTTGTATTCTGATGGTCACAGGGCCACTGAACACTATGTCTAGAAGGGACAAGGAGAAAGTAGTAAACGACAGAAAAAGCCACCAATATGGGAATAAACTCCTTTGGAATGTATTAAATCCAACCTCATTCTATAGATGAGATGCCCCCATGAATAAGCATTCTTCCCCTGCCCTTTTTTTTTTTTTTTTGGTATTTATAATCCAAGAATCTTGACAGAGAGTGTAGGCTTTTAATCAAAGCTCTTTCTCACAGTGGCTTCTGATAACGGAGCTCTGGGTTCATTCCCAGGTGAAAAGTATGAGCTTGTGGCAAAGAAAACAGAATGATGTATTTATTGGTCAGCACCCTGGTGTGGAAGTCAGGACACACTGCAGGATGCCTTGGCAATAACATTAATCAGCTAAATGACCTTAGCCTTTCTAAGTCTCAGTTTCTTCACATGTAAAAAGAGAAGTTTGGACTAGATGAACATTAAGTCCTTCCACTCTCTTAAACTTGGTGGTGCTCAGGGCCGGGAGCCCTTCCAGGTGTCTCTCATACACTATTAGGCCGTCCACGTGCCAAGAAGCTGATTGTGCCTCCATGGATACACAACTATGAGAGTGACTACAACTCCTTAATAGAAGCAATAAGTAAACACATACACACTCACAAAGTTAAATACTATATTTTTAAACAATGTGTTAGTGGACTGGGATATCTTATTCCTCTTCATGCACTCAATATCCAGCACAGTCCAGGTACTTGACTTAACAAATGTTTATTGCATGCGTATTATGAAACTTTTCAAACATTCTGTTATGGATTGAATTGTTTCCCCATAATTCACATATTGAAGCCCTAACTCTCTCGATATCTCAAAATGCAACCTTTTTAGAGATAGGACCTTTATAGAGTTAATCGAGTTAAAAAGAAAGGATTAAGGCAGGCCCTAATCCAATAAGAGGAGGAAATTTGGACACACAGAAGATAATATGAAGAGGACATAGGGAGAAGACAGCCATCTACAAGCCAAAGAGAAAGGCTTGGAACAAATTCTCCCTCACAGAACTCAAAAGGAACCAATTCTGCCAACACCTTGACCTTAGACTTCTAGGCTCCAGGACTGAGAGACAATAAATCTGTTGTTGAAGGCATACAGCTTTGAAGTCACCCAGTTTAGGGTACTTTGCTTTGGCAGCCCTGGTAAACTAGTACAACATCCAAAAGTACAGAGAATTTTATAATGAAACCTCCCTCATACTCTTCACCCAGATTTTCCGCTCCTGCATACTTCACTATGAATCTCTGAAATATATGGACCTCTTCTTACATAACTACAATACCCCTAACAAAATTTAAAGACATGTAATTCACAGAAGAAATATATATTATACTAAAACACACATTCCTCCATTAAAGTTATTAACAATATTAAAAATAAAATCCCAATAAGCTTGAATTTTTGTCAATAAAATCCTCAGAGGATAAGCAAGACCCTTAGAGTAATTCAGTTAGTCAGCTCTCTTATTCAACATATCTAAAAACAAAAATCTGTTGTACTCTCTAATAAGAGTACAGAAAAGAAAGGAAGACTGTGGTTTGTATTCATACCTACTCCCTGGTCACTGAAAATGTACTTTTCAAAGTAATCTCAAGAAATTTAACAGACATAATGAAATCTTTGGTATTTTATCTGAAATGGTATTTTATCTGAAACCGCACACAGTTAAAGCACATGAAAATTGGCATGTAAGAGCTCAAAACCACTACAAGAAAAAAAATATATAAATAAGAAACCATACCTTGACAGGGTACAGAATCGCTTGTTGTGTTTTTCTAAAACTTTAGAAACCGGAGTCACCAACACTTCAAAAATTGACAACTTCCAATCACATGTCCTCTTTCAGAAGGCTACTTTATGTCTACTATTAAGACAAGGAGAAATGTTAAAGTCAGAATGGCCTACTTACAAAAGTTTTTCAAAAGAGTCTTTTGAAAAGCAGTTCGCTCCATCAACTTTCAAACTCCGGCACTGCTGTAAAAACCCACAATCCAGCTAATTAGTCTCAGCTGTTTGTCATATGGTCCCGCAGACTAGTCAAGTGATTTTTGCCCCTTTCAAGCTTACTTAGATCCAACTCAACCGGCTGCTCATACAGAGGGTGGCTTTATTAACCTCTTCTGGTCTTAGAAAACTAGTACTTCAACTCTTTCTTCCCCCACCCTCCCTCATTTGTTTTCTGGAGAAAACATTTTGAAAATTATCTGAAAATTATCGTGTTCTCAAGGCCCTTAATGGTTATATTAATATTGTTGCCTTACAATTACAATGCTGATCCAAACAAACAATATGGGAAATCAAATGCACGTGGTAGGAGGGATGGCACTAGATTACTTACCAGACCTTATACCTGGCCTCCAAAGCATAAGTGAAACTGTTTACAGGCAAGTCCACCCAGATATGTTAGTCACCTCAAATTCAACATGTCCTACACTCCACTTACCTCCTTTGCTCTTCTCCATGACCCTGCTTCAAACCCACTTATCTTCCTGTGTCTTGAATAACATAATTCCAACACATACCCAGCCAGAAATCTCACGGTTCTCATGAACTCCTCTTGCTTCCAACTGGCCAACACATCCTAAAGGATCTTCCCTTATTCCAAGCCTTTATTATTTCTTGTCTGGATGGCTACAAAAAACCATTTATATGGCTTCCTGGTCCCCAACCTGGTCCTGACTCTGATCCATCCTCCACACCAGACCCAAAGTGATCTTTCCAAAAGGCAAATGAGAGTCAATCACTCTCCCCTGTAAAACCTATTAATGGCTCCCATAACCTCCACAATAAAATCCCTACTCCTTAGACTTTTGCTTTCAGGATCACTTACCATTCCCTGCTTCCTACTACAAGCTGTTAGAGTCCAGCCACCAAAATTCTCTGTAATTCTCTAAAGCCGTGGTTCTCAAAATATGGTTCCAAGACCTGCCAGCACTATCAGTTCATATCAGCATCTTCCAGGAACGTTAGAAATGCACATTCTTCGGCCCACCTCCACGAAATTAGAAATGCTGAGGATGGGGCACAGCTGTCTGTGGTTTAACAACCACTCCAGGTGATTCTGATAGCACTGAAGTGTTAAGAGCCACTGCTGTAAGCCCACCAAGCTTTGTTCAACAAGAGACTTAGCTTCTTTGGCTTCTTTTTTCGCCAGCAAGACTAAGTTAGATGCTCTGTCTCTGGGCTTATTATTTCTACAACTGGTCACCTCTGTATTATAATTACCCAATTTATTTCTTGGACTTTCTTGTTGGTTTGTGAATATCTTGAAGGCAGGAATTGTATCTTATTTGTTTTTGATTCATTCACCCCACAGTTGGTTACTGAGCACTTACTAATCATCGGGTAAGATACTGGATACATAACTAATCAGTCTACATAACTAATGGATACATAACTAATCAGTCCTGGCCTCGAGGAGAAGCTACTTTCTTTGGTTTGGCAGCTCAAAGTGTAACTCAATTTGTCCAATCTACAAAATTCCATCCCTAACCTCAAGAATTGTGGGCAACTAAAAAACCCTGAACATAACCAGTCTGACATCTATCATGGTGAGTGAAATGGAACTTTGGGGTTATACCTGCTACTGACTCAAATGTATACACATGGTTTATAAAGGGGGAAATGGTTCATTTTCATGAAAATTCATGTATTCTTCTTTATTATTTCTCAGCAATCTCTAAAATTTGGAGAACAATTTGTAAGGAAATGTACCAAGATTTTTAAATCCTAGATTAAAATTCATTAGTTATCTCATTCTAATTACAGTAGAAGTTGAGTCAAGTTTTATATTAGCACTTGTCAACCTTCAATATATATAGGAATCTCCTAGAGACCTTTCAAAATGCTAATTCTGATTCCATATGCCTGTGAGGGGCCCAGGATTCTGTAATTCTAACAAACACCCATGTGGTACCCAAGTAATACTGACATTCCTAGTCCTGGAACTACACTTTGAATAGCAGCTAAAATTAGGACAATATCATTTTCATAGAGCTGTTGGTCTTTCCCTTAATATAACAAAAATTTGTTTTTAGATACATTTACATTGAAAGCTTTCTAAAATGACTTTTAGACTTCAGGATAAAGATGGCATACTCAACATGTACCTGTAGTTCCAAAACCTCACTAATATAACAATAGTGTGCTAGGCATGGTGACTCACGCCTATAATCCTAGCACTTAGGAAGGTAGAGGCCAAGAGGATTGCCTGAGCCCAGGGGTTTGAGACCAGCCTGGGGAACTCGGCAAGACCTTGTCTCTACAATAAATAAAAAAATTAGCCAGGCATGGTAGCACTCACCTATAGTTCCAGCTACTTGGGAGGCTGAGATGGAAGGATCACCTAAGCCCAGCAAGTTGAGGCTGTGGCAGTCAGGATCTTACCACTGCACTCCAGCCTGGGTGACAGAGTGAGACGCTGATGCAAAAAAAAAAAAAAGATAATCTGAACAGTCTACTAAGGAGTTCAATAATCAAAAGTTCCCAAGAAAAACCTGAAAGATGGCTTCAATGGTGAGTTCTACCAAACATTAAAGAAGAATTAATGATAATCCCTCGCAATCTCTTCTCATAATTGAAGTGGAAAAACACTTCCAGACACATTTTACAATGTCAGAATTACCCTGACAGCAAAACCTGATAACACTACAAGAAAAGAAAATTATAGGACAATATCCTTGAGGAACATATATACAGAAATCCTCAATATGGTTGGGTATGGTGATTCATGCCTATAATCCCAGCATTTTGGGAGAACCAAGTAGGAAGATTACTTGAGTCCAGGAGTTGGAGACCAGCCTGGGCAACATAGCGAGGCCTCGTCCCTTAAAAAAAAGACAAAAAAATCTGCCAGATATGGTGGTGTGCACCTGTAGTCCCAGTTGCTTGGAAGACTAAGGCAGAAGGATCACCTGAGCCCAGGAGGTTTAGGCTACAGTCAGCCATGACCATGCCATTGCACTCTAGCTTGGGCAACAGAGTGAGACTCCTCAACTAAAAAAAAAATAAAGCTCTACAAAATAATAGCAAATCAAACTCAACAGCACATTAAAAAGATCATATACCATATTCAAATGAGAATTATCCCTGGATGCAAAGATGGTTCAACATATGCAAATCAACACATGTAACACCACACCATGTTAACAGAATGGGAATAAATATGTATGATCTTCTCGTTAGATGCAGGAAAAATTTAATAGAATTCAACATCCTTTTATGATAACTCTCAACAGATAATGTTTAGAAGGAATGTACCTCAACATAATAATAGCCATATATTAAAAACTCACAACTAATATCATACTTAATGGCGAAAAGCTTTTCACCTAATATTAGGAACAAGACAAGGATATTCACTCTTGTCACTTATATTCAACATAGTACTGGAATAGAGCACTTGTGTATGAAAAATTAAAAGTACCCAAGTTGGAAAGGAAGAAGTAAAACTGTCTCTCTTTGTAAATGACATGACCTTGTGTATTAAAAAAAAAAAAAACCCTGAAGACTTCACCAAAAACTGTTCAAACTGAATAAACAAATTTAGCAAACTTGCAAGATACAAACATACAAAACAGTAGCATTTCTATATACTAGCAACAGACTCTCTAAAAAAGAAATTAAGAAAATAATCCCATTTACAATAGCATCAAAAAAATAAAATAGATATAAATTTAGTCAAGGAGGTGAAAGAGCTGTACACTGAAAACAATAAAACGCTGATGAAAGAAATAGAAGAGGATACAAATAAATGAAAATAAATCCTATGTTCGTGGATTGGAAGAATCAGTATTGTTAAAATGTCCATATTATTGAAAGCAATCTATAGGTTTAATGCAATTTCTATTAAAATTCTAATGGCATTTTTCACAAATTTTTTTTAAAAATCCTAACATTAATGTGAACCAAAAAAGCCCCCAAAAGCAATCTTAAGCAAGAATAAATCAGGCATGGCAGCTCACACCTGTAATCCCAGCACTTTGGGAGACAGAGGTGAGACAGCTGCCTGAGCCCACAGGTTCAAGACTAGCCTAGGCAACGTGGTGAGACCTCATCTCTACAATAAATCAAAAAATTAGCTGGGTGTGGTGGTGCATACCGTAGTTTTAGTTACTTGGAAGGCTGAGCTGGAAGGATCGCTTGAGCCCAGCAGGTCGAGGCTGTGGTAGCTGTAAGTGTGCCACTGTACTCCAGCCTGGGTGGGAGTGAGACTCTGACTCAAAAAAAAAAAAAAGCAATAATAAAGCTGGAGGTATCACACTTCCTGATTTCAAATTATTACAAAACTATAATAATCAAAACAGTATGATATTGGCATAAAAACAAACATATAGACTAATGGAACACATGAGAGTACCCAGAAATATACCCATGCATATGGTCAACTTATTTTCATCATGAGGCCAAGAATGCACAATGGGAAAAGAATAGTCTCTTCAGTAAATGATTTTGGCAAAACTTTGTATTCACATGCACAAGAGTAAAAATAGACCCCTGTATTATACACAAAATCAACCCAAAGTGCATAAAATACTTAGACTTACGACCTGAAACTGTAAAACTCCTAGAAGAAAATATAAGGGAAAAGCCAAGACATTAGTCTAGTCAATAAATTTTTGAATATGACCAAGAAAAGCAAAACTTGACAAGTGGGATTATATCAGACTAAAAAGCTTCTGCACAGCAAAGGAAACAAAATGGAAAAACAACAAATATGTGCAAACGAGAGATATGTGATAAGTAGTTAATATCCAAAATATACAAGAAACCCATACAACTGAAGAACAAAACAAAACAAAACCAACTCAATTTAAAAATGGGTGTAAGACTTAAACAGACATTTTATCAAAGAAGACATACCAATAGTCCACAAGCATATGAAAAGGTACTCACATCACTAATCATCAGAGAAATGCAAATCAAAACCACAATGATTTTGATCACCTCATATCTGTTAAGACGGCTGTTTTTTGTTAAGAGAGAGATAAGTGTTGGTGAGGATATAGAGAAAAAGGAAACTTTGTAGTATACTGTTGGTGGAAATGCAAATTGGTACAACCACTATGCAAAACAGTATGCAGTTTCCTCAGAAAGTTGAAAAGTAGAAATACCATAAGATCCAGCAATCCTACTTCTGGGTATACATTCAAAGGAATTGAAATCAGGCTCTAAGAGACATCAAAATAGCCAAGACTGGGAAAAAACCTACCTAAATGTCCATTGTCAATTCAAGAATAACGACAACATGGCATACACAAACAATGACAAAGTATTCAGCAATAAAAAAGAAATAAATCCTGCTATTTGTGATAACATGGATGGACATAGAAGATATTACACTAAGTGAAATAAGCCAGACACAAAAAGACAAATACTAAATGATCTCACTTAAATGTGGATTCTAAAATAACCAAACTCGCCAGGCACAGTGGCTCACACCTATAGCCCCAGCTACACAGGAGGCTGAAGCAGGAGGATCGCCTGAGGCCAGCCTGTGCAACATAATGAGACCCTGTCTTAAAGATAAACAAATAGGTGGGCATGATGGGGCACACTTGTAGTCCCAGGAGGCTGAGACAGGAGGATCTCTTAAACCCAGGAGTTTGAGGTTGCTTTGTTTTTGTTTTTTGAGGTGAAGTCTCACTCTGCTGCCCAGGCTGCAGTGCAGTGGCACACTCACAACCACTCTGGCGTCAACCTGCTGGGCTCTAGTGATCCTTCTGCCTCAGCCCTCCAAGTAGCTGGAACTACAGGTGTGTGCCACCACGCTCAGCTAATTTTTGATTTAGTGTAGAGATGAGGTCCCACCAAGTTGCCAGGGCTGGTCTCGATCCCGCAGACTCAGGCAATCCACTCTCCTCGTCCTCCCAAAGTGCTGGGATTACAGGCTGAACCACCAATCCCGGCCTTGAGGTTGCAATGAACTATAATCCACTGCACTCAAGTCTGGGCAATAGAAGGAGACCCAGTGTCTAAAAAGAAATAAACAAACAATATAACAAAAAGCAGTCAAACTCACAGAAGCAGAGAGGAGAATGGTGGTTGCCAGGGACTAGGAGGAGGGAGAAATAGAAAGATGATGGTTAAAGGGAGCAAAGTTTCAGTTATGTAAAATAAATAAGTTCTGAAAATCTACTGTACAGCATAGCACCTATAGCTAAATTTGCTAAGAAAGTAGATCTTATGTGAAGTGTTCTTCACAAAAAAAAAAAAAAAAGAATTATGACAATAAAGAAGGCAGGAGACTATTTTGGGAGGTGATGGATATGTTTATGGCCTTAATGGTCACAACATTTCACAGGTGAATAGTTATCCCCAAACTCATTAAGATGCACATAGTAAATATGTACAGCTTTTTATATGTCAATCATACCTAAAGAGTTTTGTTTTTTTTTTAAGGAAATTATTAATTTACAGCAGGAAGGACAGAAGAAAGGCAATGAGTCCCCAAATCCCAACCCCTACCCTTGCCACCTTGTGACTCCTCCTCTGGCAGTAGTGGAAGTTTTAACCTCTGGAGAGGGCAAAACCCTCAGAAGGCCTCTGAGGCATACCAACTTCAGTGGAGGCAGGGCTAGGCAGTGAGACCTTACATAGTAAACATGGAGACACCCACCACTACCTACTCCATATCAATACAACTGGACTCCCAGGCAACTCCACTGGCAGGAGCTAACATGGTCTTCTCCAGAGATTCTGCCCAGCCTAGGGGGTAAAGCTTGAAGATAAAAACGTTGGGCCCAGGACACACTGATCTTACCAAAATTATAATGTAACTACATATTTAGGGAGAAAGAGGGGATGAACATGGTACATATGTGTGGTCAGGGTAGGTGGAGGAATGAGCTTCTTCCATAATAAAGGATCAATAGATAAGGCCTAAAACTGAAAACAAGTGACCTTAGAAATGTTGGTGCGTCATTTAGAGACGAGGTGTGTCACTACTGGCAAAGTCCCCTAACTGCAAGGGCTGAGTGGGTGACTCCGGGGAGCAGGAAATGGGTTGGGGGAGGGAAGACTGCAGGTTTTTTATAATGGGCCTTGAAGAACTATGTATAACCCATGCATAACCTTCATATATTTTTTTAAATTAATGAATACAAAATAAAATTTAATGCCCATGAGTTCATTTTTTTTCTCAAATGATTCAGGACATCACAAAAAACATCACTAACTTGTCATGCTTTGCCCCCAGGAGCCAAGACCTGTATGGAAGTAGATGTTGAGGACTTGGGCTCTGGAGACATCGTCTGGCTTTGAATCTCAACTTTACCTCTTACTGGCTGTAAAAGGTTAATTACTTAACCTCTCTGCCTCAGTTGCCTCATCTGTGGAACAAGAATAATAGTAGTATTATTTTATCTAAAAACTGAATTCTATAAAACCTATAAAGGGCCCAAAAACCATGTTTGGCACATAGGAAACACTCAATAATAGCCCTTTTTAATTAAATCTCATTTACTCCTGCAATAAATGGCTCCTGACCACTGTATTGATTTCATGTCTTTTGATAGTTTATTTTTCATTCTCCCTACCCCATCTTTGCTATCAGTCAACCAGCTATCCCACCCCCCACTTCAGCAATCAATGTGTCTTCCTAAAACAACCCTACCTCCTTTCAATGGAATGTTTCTAATTCTCAAGGCACCTGGAAACCAAATAACTAAGTTTTTTAGAACTATGTGTAAAATGAAGGAAAATGGACACCCAGAAGTGTTCTGAAGGTCTCTCTGGGAGGCAGGTTGGCAAGTTTCAGTGTATTAACTATCTGTCTGACTGCTCAGAACGCTTTGGGCTTACTTCCTATCAAATGTATATCAGTAAGCTGGGTGACACTCAGGGTTACAAACAACCCCAGTTTACCAGGGACTGTCAAGTTACAGCACTAAAAATCCCGCATCCAGCCGGGCTCAGTGGCTCAGTCTGTAATCCTGCGCCTTTGGGAGACTGAGGTGAGTGGATTGCCTGAGCCCGTGGGTTCGAGACCCTCCTGGGCAACTTGGCGAGACCTCATCTCTACAATAAATCAAAAATTAGCAGGGTGTGGTAGCGCGCACCTCTAGTTCCTGCAACTTGGAAGGCTGAGTCGGAAGGATCACTGGAGCCCAGCAGGTGGAGGCTGCGGTGGCCGGGAGTGGCCACTGCACTCCGGTCTGGGCGACAGAGTGAGACTCCAACTCAAAAAAAAGAAAAAAAATTAAAATAAAAACCCCGCATCCCTGGAAACCCCATCCCAGCAATGAACAAATGACTCACTTCTTTTGAACCTGTTTCCTCATTTGTAAAATGAAGGATAATATCTACTCTGAAAGGCTGTTGAGGATTAAATAAGAGAATGTATAATTCTTGACTCTGTGGTAGCTGTATATTGTTCTTATCAGTTGTAAGATCAGATGGCAAGAGAAAGTAATCTTAGAGCATAACCTGTAACTTGCTTTATATGTAGTGAGTTTCAGGAAGCTAAAATGTTTTATTTGGTAAATTTCCTTTCATCTTTGTGGTATACAATTTGTTTCAGAGACTAAGATGTATATATACATTATTTTTTTAAGAAATTTTTTTTTTTGAGTTGGAGTCTGTGTTGCCCAGGCTGGAGTGCAATGGCACGCTCATGGCCACTGCAGCCTCGACCTGCTGGGCTCAGATGATCCTTCCGCCTCAGCCTTCCAGGTAGCTGGAACCATAGGTGTGCACCACTACACCTGGCTAATTGTTTTGATTTGCTGTAGAGACACGGTTTCACCAAGTTGCCCAGGCTGGTCTCGAACCCATGAGCTCAGGCAATCCTCTTGTCTCAGATTCCAAATCTGAATAATAGGGATAGTAACACTGACCTTGCAGGATGGTTAATTAAATAAGATAACAGAATTAAGTAAGATACCAAATAATAGCCTCGAGTACAGTACCTCACACACAGAAGGTGTTCAATAAGTACTAGCCTGTTCTCTCTCTTGTGTATGGCATTCAAATGAAGACATACGACAATAGTTCATGTTTTGAATAAATGTCACCGAGGAAACCAGATGGCTAGCTTAAGTGAAGGTCTCAGTGTTAACGAGTCATCAGTTACAAAGGCCAAGGTCAACAGCTTTAACCCATGGCTGGGTTGTAAATCGTACCTGTAGATGGTGGTTCTCAAACTTCCGTGTGCATCAGAATCATCTGGGTGCTTTAAAACAGACTACTCTAGGTCCCACCAGAGTTTCAGATTCAGTAACTCTGATGTGGGGCTGTACATTTCTAACTATTTAGCAGGTGGTGCTGGTGTTGCTGATCCTGAGCTAACAGTGTGTAATAAAAAAGAAAAACGGCTGTGTTTATTTCCTGTTTAACACCAGACTGGTTGGTTACATGTAAATAAAGAAAATAGTAATAAACCAACAATTTCCAAGTCAGGGCTGTGTCTGTGCCTGAGAATTTCTTGTCATGTTTTTTGGACAGAGAAAAGACTGGAGATCTGAGTTCCATCTTCCCGCCCACTGGCCATGTGACCCTGAGTGAAGCACAGGAGCTCTTTGGGCTTCACTTTATTCCCCTGGGAGTAGAGGGGAACCTGGTTGCTGGTTCCCAACCCTGGCTATGCACCATCCAGCCTGAGAGCAGCATTTTAAATAAAATGACAAAGAAAACATGCACTCCCCAGTTCTAGCCCCCAAACCTAACAAATTACAATCTCCAAAAGAGAGACTGGAAAATACGTTGTTTTGTGTGGGTATGTCTGAAACAAAATGCCCTGTGTGATTTTTACAGGCAGCCAGTTTTGAGGAACTATTAACACGGTGAGCTTTTAGGCCTCTTCCAGCACGAAAGCTCTCAAATCTTTTTTGACTTCCAAGTCCTTGTATCCTGTGTCTGTGCTTACCAAGTAGCTTTCACCTTTTATATTTGCTTCCTATTGAATTTTTTTTTTTTTTACTACAGGAAGCAAATACACTTCAAAGGAAAGAATCTCATCACTTAGCACTTCCATTTCTCATGTATAAACCAGCATTCTGGTTTAATGTAAAAAACAAAATAATGTCCAATGTACAGGAGAACATATGAATGGCAGGGGACTGAATTGGAGTTTGGCATTTCCAAGAAAGGAAGGAGAGGAGGCTGGAGGCTAGAGGCACAGGAATGGGCTGAGTTCAGGGAGGCCAGCAGTGCTCAGATCACAGAGGCCCATGCAGACCACAGTTATGCATCTGGGTCATATACCTACTGCAAAGCAGAAAAAGGATATGATCTGAACTTGTTTAAAGATCACTGGCTTCGTGTGAAGAATGGGCTATGGGGGAGGGGCAAGAATAGATCCAGGAAAGCAACCGTAAAGGCAAGGAATGATGGCAGCCTTTAACCAGCAGCTGGCACAAAGCAAGCGCTTGGATATTTCTGCATTACTTTAACCTAGGTAAAAATCACAATATACTCGTTTCACTTACTGCAACATTACAGAAGGGTTTAAGAAAGAGACCCTGATTGTTAGTAAAATTCTAGCCAGAAGTCACTTCCTTGGAACAACGAAACAACACATCTTGGACTGCTCATCTTACAATTGGCTAGAATCGAGAAATATTAGCATGGGACACAAAAAAAGAACATGCCAGGGAACCAGCAGATGAGTCTTCTGGACCCTCTCTGCCATCAATTAGCCACGTGACCTAGGATACCACTCTGGACCTCTGGGAAGGGAGGCTGGAATACACAATTTTTCTAAAGTCCCTACGGGCTCTTAAATTACCCAATTCTGTAAATGTAGCAAAGCGGTTTCCTTATCTGGGTGGCACAATGGGCTGATGACTTAGGGTGGGGTTTTTTGTTACTGACTTTCAATGCCCCAGAGAAGCTCTAGTTAAGCAGGAAATGGCGTTATGAAGAAACAGTCCCATTTTACTGTTTCCTGGACATCTCTGACACAAGGACATGGTGGTCAGTTGGTAAGCTGGGAAGAAGACACTCCTGGCAGCTGAGAGCTCATTATGCAGAGGCTCTGAGAGCACAGGTCCCTGTGTAACCCCTCAGGCACACGCTCTCTGTGGTCTCCTGGCTGGCTTCTGCCCATGTGGAAGCACACAACAGACAGGCACTGCAGACCAGCCCCTTACTTCCTCTTACTGGTAGGCTGTCCCCACAAGGTCCACTCCGCCCATATGGCCAACCTGACACCTCCACGAGAACCTCATTTCACATGATCCCTGAAGACAGTGGTTCTCTGCCCATCAGAATCCTATGCGGAGACCTTAAAAAAAAATATAAACCACATGTGATGGTTCATGCCTGTAATCCTAGCACTTTGGGAAGCCAAGACAGGAGAATTGCTTGAGCCCAAGAGTTGAGACCAGCCTGGGCAATACACTGAAACCTCATCTCTGCAAAAAATGAAAAAAACAAAAAACAAAAACTAGCTAGTGTGGTAGGTTGTGTGCCTATAGTCCCAGTTTCTCAGGAGGCTGAGGCAGAAGGATCACTGGAGCCCCAGAGGTGCAGGCTATGGGGAGCCAAAATCACACCACTGCACTCTAGCCTAGGCAACAAAACAACAACAACAACAAAAACAGATACCTGAGCCCTACCCCACATTTTTTTTTTTTTTTGAGTTGGAGTCTCACCCTGTTGCCCAAGCCGGAGTGCAGTGGCACGCTCCTGGCCACCACAGCCAAGACCTGCTGGGCTCATGCGATCCTTCCGCCTCAGCCTTCCAAGTAGCCGGAACTGCAGGCGAGCACTACCACATCCAGCTTATTTTTTTATTTATTGTAGAGACGAGGTCTCACCAAGTTGCCCAGGCTGGTCCCGAACCTGTGGGTTCAGACAATCCTCTTACCTCAGCCTCCCAAAGTGCTGGGATTATAGGCTTCAGCCACCGTGCCCGGCCCCTACCCCACTTTTAATGACTTAGAACTGATGTGAGGGAGAGAATAGAAAGATTATAGTGGCAGAGTTAGGCTTAGTTAGCATAAGGTGAGTGCCAAGAAGATGAGAGAGTGAGCCCACAGTCAGGCAAAGAGAAAGAAATTTATTAAGGGGGAGACATGGGGAGACTGGCTTCAAAGAGAAACCAGTCCCCTTTGTTCTTTGTGGGTTCTTTTTATTCCCCTAGCCGGGGTTTGGTGGTCATGTAGCACGTGTAGATCTGGAAGAAACAGGAGGGGCTAGTGGTCACACTGCCTTGAGGAAGCAGTTTTGGGGGAGACGGTTATATAGCCTTGAGATGCACTCTTTGAAAAAGCAGGAGTCGGGCGCAAAACAGTCAGTAACAGGACTCCCTTTATCACCCAGTCTGAGGATGCAACCTTGAGAAAGCAGATGCAAGCAGTGAGTTATTTTAACAACAGACCCTTACCCCTTCCCCCATGTAATGGAGAGAATATGTAACTCAGGAAACTGCAAGGCAAAGAGGTTCAATGATTTGTCTAATGCAGGGTTTCAGAGCCTCAGCGCTGCTAACATTTTGGGCAGGATAATCCTTTGTTGTCGGGGGTGAGGGCTGTCCTGTGCTTTGCAGACTGTTTGGCAGCATCCCTGGCCTCTACCCACTAAATACCAGCAGTAACTCCCAAGCTGTGACCACCAAAAATGTCCCCTGAGGAATACGGGGGGAAATGACCCCAAATTGAGAGCCACTGGTGTGATATCACATAGTTAATTATCAGCAATATGGAGACTAAATATCAGCCCACTGATTCCTGGCTGTGTGAGTTCTACCACATTCAAGCAGGACCTCTGGAACACAGAGAGGAGTCACTGCTGAGGAAATGCAACCCACTTCACGTCCAGAGCAGAGAGAAGGCGACAGAGAGTGGCCCGGACTAAAGAAGCCACATTAGGACTCCAGTATCTGACTATAAGGACAATACCTTATCTTTTCAAGGGCTGCTAGACCCCTTCACCCATTCTGGAATCCTCCTTTGCAGTGGTGAGATTCCTTATGAGAAGTAATCACACGTAGCAAGAAACAAAGAAATCCTGACCACAATCATGGGTTATATTTTTAAATTCTTTGGTATCTCAAATGAACATTTAAGTCACGACCTATTTCTGTATATTTCACCTCCTCCTTCTCCCCCCATTATTAGGGGCTAAAAGTACCCTATCATCACGTTTAACTAGCTGATTGAGACCTTGTCTTTGCTTTTAATAATATAAATACAGAGGAGATTGGCATCTAACCATACCCAGATAGAACTTGACTAGCCACTCATGTGGTGGAGTCAGGCCATGGTAGATAAACTGCAGCAAATAAGAACGAACAGATTTTTCAGTCTCTTGGCAACCAATTTGATTATTGTTTTGACCTGGCAGCTGGTAAGACTTTATATGAATTAACCAATGAGACCACGGAAAAAAAACAAGATTAGTGGCTCTGAAATATGTTATTCAAGTGGCAGTTACAGAAAGCATGTTCATTTTCAAGGCTTCTTTCTTAAACAGGTACAAATAATTTTAAAATAATAACAATAAAATAGTGTTTAAAAAGAACATATTTCTAACGGGCAAATCACATATACCTCTCTGCCTACATTGGGTCCTTGTCATTTGTATATCTTTCATAGTTATTCTACCAAAATACAAAGAGATGAGGAGTTTTGTAGGAATAGGTCACTCTAAGCAAACAGGTTTTCAATAAGATAACACTTTGATGTTATAGAATTACACTCAGGAAGGCCACATTAATCAAAGGCATCTTATAATAAATATTCAAAAGGAACAAACAGATTAACAAAACTTTAAAAGGAATAAGAGCACACTGAACTACAGGCTTTCTGTCATAGCAACAGGAACACAACCACATAGAGGCTTTCAGTAGTCATGCGACTCTCAGGGAAAAGTCAAGGGTGTCGCCTGAGAATGGTTTTGGCCGCCACATGTTGAGTCTGGGGACTGAAGGACAGTGTAATAGTAAGATGATTACGAGTGGGTGACAGCACAAGTGACTAAGGGGCATCACTAAAATATAAGCACCTCATTCACGACCTCCTAAGAGGAGGGCTCATGCAGGACACTGACTCCAGAGTCCCCGTTCTGGCTCTGCCACTAACTCCACATGACTTTGACAAAGTGACTTAACATCTCTGGATGCAAACATCCTTAAATGTAAAAGACTAGGGTAAAACCACATATTCTTTAACTTTCTTGTTACCCCTTGAGTTTACAAACTCTCTCCCTCATTTAAAAGGATACATGCACAGTCACCAAAATGAGCCAGAGGTCAGTCATTCTTTGGACATTTTCATGAACAACACATTCCCTTTGCATAAACATGACTTCCAACCAGGGCTGCCAGGCACAAAACAAGACACCCAGTTAAATTTGTATTTCAAATAAATATGTTGTTTTGTTTTTTTTAGTAAAAACCTATCCCAAATAATACATGAGATATACTGGCAGGAAAAAAAATTATTCACTGTTGATCTGAAATGCAAATTTAACTTTTTTTAAATTTGCTAAATCTAGCACTCCACCTCCATCCCTACAATAGATTCAAAAGTCGTATTTCATACAGGTAGGTGGTTTTAAGAGTGAATGGCGAAAGCACTAAATGGGAGGCCTTTTCATGAGTAACATATACAGAGGCAAAAAAAAACAAAAACAAAAAACAGGAAAGAAGGAACAAAACTTTCAGCACTCCTCTTGAGTAAAAGAGGCATTAATTTTACTCAACTGTAAATAAAATATGAGTGTTACTAGACTTCAGTCATATAAGAAGAATGTGGGAGCCCTCTGAGTACTGCACAGCCAGCCAGAGAATCCAAAACAAACCAAATACTCACTACTCCACACACATCACCCAGTGGACATAAGTAAAATTAATTACAAACCCTTTATCTCTGCCTCCAGCTCAGTGCTCAAGTCTGTTCCCAAGGTAATCAGCTTAAGGGAAACCAGATCATAAACTCCAACTTCCTGACCAAGAGGCAGAGGAACAAATACAGTCCAAGCAAAATCTGCATAAGGCATAAAAAGTGAAGGCTATGGAAGGGAAAAATTATTATCTTCAAGAACCAATCTTGCTTTAAAATGGAAAGGCAATTTTGCTTCAGACTTTATTTTTTGAGTTGGAGTCTCACTCTGTTGCCCAGGCTGGAGTGCAATGGCACGCTCACGGCCACCCCAGCCTCAACCTGCTGGGTTCAGGGGATCCTTCTGCCTCAGCCTTCCAGGTAGCTAGAGCCACAGGCACGCACCACCATGCCTGGCTAATTTTTTCCCCCAATTTATCATAGAGAATAAATTAAATGTGCAAGCCCTGGCCTGTTGCAGTGGCTCACGCCTATAATCCCAGCACTTTGGGAGGCTAAAGTGAGAGGATTGCTTGAGCCCGCTGCTTCAAGACCAGCCTGGGCAACTTGGCAAGACCTCATCTCTACAATAAATCAAAAATTAGCTGGACATGGTGGCGCTTGCCTGTAGTTCCAGCTACTTGGAATGCTGATGCAGAAGGATCACCTTAGCCCAGCAGGTCAAAGCTGTGGTGGTCGGGAGTGTGCCACTGCGGCAATCCAGCCTGGGTGACAGAGACTCTGACTCAAAAAATAAAATAAAATAAAATAAAACAAAACAAAATAAAATAAATGTGTAAGTCCTGTTTTGTTTCTCAAGAGATATCAAACCTATAATTTATCAGGAATATATAGGGATATATTGACAAATATATGTATGTATCCCATATATATGTAAACACAATTATTTCATATTTTGCAGTGAAAATATAGATAGGACACATTCCAAGACAAGTTTAAATAACAATGGAAGGTGAATTCAATATTAAAATAACATAGAAATTTAATGACCATACTCTCTAAGCCAAATTAATTCAACTCTCACTGAAAATTCTCACAATTCCTCGTTCAGCAGGAAACCCCATTCGACTGTAGCCAATACTATGCTACAGCAGCACTAAGACAAAGTGGATTATACAAGATACTTAACAGCTATTGTCTAGAAAAATTAAATGCACGGACTAGACATTTGCAATTATGAAAATAAACCCAGGTTTATCCATTAACTAAATTGTACATTCAGCAATGTTTATTCAGTATTTATTTTGTCTAAGACATCTTGCAAAATAAGACTCAAAAATAAACTGGAGTCATGTTCCACCTCTAGGATAATGCAATCTAGTCATGGAACTAAGTCCAACGCACAGAGAAACAGTTGACAGTCTAAAGTAGTTATGTAATTAAATGCCAAAATTAGTCTCAGAGTTGGTAATTTCTATCACACGCTAGAGAAAGATTAATTCCCCACAGTGCAAAATATTCATCAAGAAATGAATTTCCATTTCCTTAAATTCCCAGGAAATTTCACTCTCCCTAGATCAGCAAAAGAGGCCACAGCACTGGAGACAGGCACGGAATGGTCCTATCCAGTCTGCCCAGACTACAGAGTACAGGGCTCTTCCATCACCGTTGAAAGGACCAAACGCCCTCACCTTTCTACTTTTTTAATCATTCCGTTTTTAAGAAAGATAAGGCTGTGGTCTTGGGGAAAATAGAAGGATAGAAGACGAAAGACTTAGGAGATGTTATACAGATGGACATTGCTTCTCTTAGAAAAAATGGGAAGGCGGCCAGACACAGGAGAATCACTTGAGCCCAGGAGTTCAAGACTAGCCTGGGCAACACAGTGAGACCTCATTTCTACCAAAAATAAAAAAAAATTAGCCAGGCAGGCTGGCAAATGCCTAGAGCCCCAGCTACTGGGGAGGATGAGGTGGGAGGATCGCATAAGCCCAGTTGGTCAAGGCTGCAAAGAGCTGGGATCTGGCCCTGCACTCCAGCCTAGGTGACAGAGTAACAGCCCCATCTCAAAAAAAAAAAAGAAAAAAGAAAAAGACAGAAAGGCAGAGTAATCCCTATTGTCTTTCCATTCCCTTTCCATTCATTAAATACACATTTTTCCCAGTACTTAATACGTGCCAGAAACTATTCTATATGCTATGAATACCACAGTGAACAAGACAAATTCCTGGCCTTCAAGGAGCTTGTATTCTACCAGTGGGAGACAAATATTGTGTATGTACATGTGTGTGTGAGATAACAGTTAGTGTTATAAATATTCTAATAAAAAACAAGGCAAGGTAAGGGAGCAGAAAATGATGGGAGGGGTAGGGAATTGTATTTTAGAGGGGGTGGCCAAATAAGGCCTCTCTAGAAAAATGACTTTTGGCCTAAATGAAATGAGTGAGAAAGCCACACAGACATTTGAAGGGAAGAGCATTCCAGGCAGAGGAAACAGCAAGGGCAAAGGTCCTGAGGTATGGCTGGAACAGAATAAGCAAAGGGGAAAAATGAAAGCGGATGAAGCCACATACCCTGCAAGGGCTTCATAGGCCATGATGAGGACTTTGTTTTTTCTATTGAGATAAAAAGCTACTGGAGAGTTTTAAGCAGAGTAACATAACGGACTCTGGCTGTTGTGTTGAGAATAGAGTGGTGAAGGAAGGAGCCCGAAACCCTGTAAGAGGCTTTTGCAGTAACCCGGGTGACAGAGATGATAGGAATTTAGTGGAAGCAGCAGAAGTAGTGAGAGGTAGTTATTGGCCTATATATATTATCAAAGTAGAATAAATGAGATTTGCTGAGAGATTTGATGTGGGGCATGAGACATGGAAAATCAAAGGTGACCCCAGGGTGTTTAGTCTGAGCACCTGGAAGGGTGAGGTTATTGTTCACTGAGATGGAGAAGACTAAGGAAAAAGCAAGTTTGGCAGAGAAAACTCAAGAGTTTGGCTCCTAGAGACTACTGCCTACTTTAAAACCCTTACATCTGCCGGGCTCGGTGGCTCAGCCTGTAATCATGCGCTTTGGGAGGCCGAGGTGAGTGGATTGCCTGAGCCCGCGGGTTTGAGACCCACCTGGGCAACTTGGCGGGACCACATCTCTACAATAAATCAAAAAATTAGCCGGGCATGGTAGCACGCGCCTGTAGTTCCAGCTGCTTGGAAGGCTGAGGTGGAAGGATCGCCGGAGCCCAGCAGGTCGAGGCTGCAGTGGCCAGGAGCACCCACTGCAGTCCAGTCTGGGCAACAAAGTGAGACTCCAACTCAAAAAAATAAAAAATAAATAAAACCCTTACATCTATTCTAGAACATAGGCAACAGAAATTGAGCTGACCTTAAATTTCACATAGAAATTCAAGGAACCTGAATCACCAAAGCAATCCTGGAAAAGAACAAAGTTGGAGGACTCACATAAGCTGATTTTAAAACCTTAAGCCGGGCTCGGTGGTTCAGCCTGTAATCCCGCGCCTTTGGGAGGCTGAAGTGAGTGGATTGCCTGCTGGGCAGGCGAGACCTCATCTCTACAATAAATCAAAAAATTAGCCAGGCGTGGTAGCGCGTGCCTGTAATTCCAGCTACTCTGAAGGCTGAGGTGGAAGGATCGCTGGAGCCCAGCAGGTCGAGGCTGCGGTGGCCGGGAGCGGCCACTGCACTCCAGTCTGGACGACAGAGTGAGACTCCAACTCAAAAAAAAAAAAATTTTTTTAAACTACATAGCTCTAATAATCAAGGTAGCATGATACTAGCCTGAGGACAGACATACAAATCAATGGAGTAGAACTGAGAGGCCAGAAATAAGCCCTCACATTCATGGTCAATTAATTTCCAACAGTGGTTCCAAGACCATTCAAAAGGGGAAATAATAGTCTTTCCAACAAATGGTGCTGGGGGAACTGGATATCCACATGCAAAAGGATGAAGTTGGATTCCCAACCTCACACCATATACAAAAATGGACTTAAAATGGATCAAAGAATGAAATGTAAAAGCTAAGACTATAACAATTTTGGAAGAAAATATAGGTATAAATCTTCATGACCTTGGATTTGACAACGGTTTCTTAGATTTGACACCAAAAACACAAGCAACAAAAGAAAAAATAGATTAATTTTCCTTCATCAAAATTAAAAATCAAGGCAGGTCATGGAAATTAAGGAAGGAAGTAAAGGAGGGAGGCAAGGAGAAAAGAAAGTCAATGAAAACCAACATAAAATACAGGAAAGAATGATTTTTAGTCAAGTGCTTTCAAGTTCTAGTTTAACCTTTCTTCATTTCTAACCACCTGCTAAAAACAAAACAAAACCAAAACCAAAAAACCCTGTTTTCCCGACTGTTTTCCCTCTAAAGCAAGTTTTTAAAAAGGAAAGAAAGACAAAAAGAAAAGAAAAAGAAAAAAGAAAACAAGGAACAGGAAGAGTGGATCACCAAAAAATTTCATCAGCAATGATTACAGAAACTTATGCAGCATAACACTAAACTCCACCACCCCGACCGCTGACTGACCAGACAGCCATAAAGTGAGAATTCGCCCAGAAGGAAAAAACAGCTGTTAGCTGTAAGGTTGAGGAAGAGGCTCCTGGGGCAGAGGACTCTGCGCCCAGGTGGGCCCCGGTGGCCCGCAGGAGCCAAAAGGCCGGTGGCTCCGTCAAGGGCTCGCAAGATTCCCCCCTCTTCAGGCCTGACTGCTTCACTGGTGATCTTCTGGGACAGGGAGAAAGAAGGCTTTGGCCACAGTTGCCCGCACCTGTCATCACATCAGCCCCGCCGCCAGGCACGCCCGGAGGAATGCCAGGCTGCCAGGTAGGGCTTTCTGTCTGACTGGCAGGAAAAGGGAGAACCCCTCCCACGCAGCTGGTTCGCCGTCCAGACCCTTACCCACTAATTAACTGAGAAGCACAGGCGGGGGGAAAGCACTCGAGAGCAGCACGGGGGTCTGGGGCCTTCCGCCGCTCCCGCCAGGACGTTTCCTTTCCAGCCCGGACGGGGGCCCTCGCACCTGGATGCCCCCCGGCGGTGACCTCCGACCCTGGCCCGACCGGGACCGCACTGACCAGCGCCTCGCCCCAGAGACGCCCGCCCCTCGGCGGTTGCCATCAGGGGGTCGGTGCCGAGGGCCTGGGAGCGGCAGAGCAACTTTTCCGGCGGGCTCAGACGCCGGAGGCGCGAGAGCGGGCGCCCCCAACCTCAAACCACCATCTAACT